>NC_077230.1:452363264-452652564 GCF_027887165.1 Monodelphis domestica
CTAGGTGAAACAGAAGATGTAAATCTGTTTGTAACTATATCTTGTTGCTGCAGTGGTACTCTGACAGACTAGAGAGAGCTGCTACTAAGTATGGGGACACACCTGCCTATTTGTAATGGTGGAGAGATGAGAGGCACTGCTGGTACAGGGGGATGCTGCCACAAGGGAATGCTCTAGGGTTTGCCTATTGATCCCTACTGATGGCTGATGGATCAATGCATCTTCCCTAACCTCCTCTTCCCTTTCACTCCCTCCCTTCTCCAACCCTCTCCTTCCTGCCTCCCTCACCTCCCAGTTCTTCTTGAAGCCTTTGGCTTCTTCCCTTCCCCCTTGAGTAAACTCTAAAGATACTCTTTTCTTTTCTTTTTCAAGTCAAGGGGTTAATTGGGATAACAGGATAGGAAACTGAGGTAAGAGGGATGAGGATGTCCCTAATCTATAATGAGGGAGAATTTGAGGGTTTGAGAAAGTAGTCCAGTCACAAACTGTGACTCTAAGACAACTAGTGTGATGGACAGTTAGAGAGATGGAGGACAACAGCTATTTAAACTCTTCTTTCTTCTTCACAAAGTCAGCAAGGTCTCTCAGTTTAACCCCAGAGGGAAACAAAGTTCAAAATCCCTCCTTCAGCCCGGCTTTCCTCCAACTGTTGGTCAGTCAAATCTCAGAGAGAGACAGAATAAGATCCTTTTTGGTCAAATAGCTCAAAACCAAGCCAAGCCAAACCAGCCCCCCAAGGGTCCTTTCAGCCAGCTTCAACTCCCCAAGAGAAAGACAAAGTCCCAAATTTCTCCCCTGGTCAGCTTCAACTGCCCAGAGTCAGAGAGACAGAGACAAAGTCACAAGTTTCTCCCCCTGGACAGCTCAACTGCCTCTCCTCCTGGGAACATTCTGTTTGGAACCTTCTTGATTGACAGCCAGGTCCCCAGCCTTGGCTCTTGCATCTTGGCTTGTCCTGCAAAACTGCTCTCTCTTCATGTCTCTATCACATAGGGCACAGAGAGATTGCTACTGTAGCAGTGGGGGAAATAATAGCAGCAATGTTCATAAGGGTCCACACCTGAACAAGAAGAGCTACTATTTACAATGTCTAGGTTCATAATGCCAGATAGAGAGATAGAGAGATCATCAGAGAGAGATTGGAGAGAGACAGACAGAGACAGCGAGAGACAGCGAGAGACAGAAAGACAGACAGAGACAGAGAGACAGACAGGGAGAGAGGGAGAAAAGAGAGTGAGAGATGGATGGATGGATAGATAGATAGATAGATAGATAGATAGATAGATAGATAGATAGATAGATAGATGGATGGATGGATGGATGGTTAGATGAATAGATAGATAGATAGATAGATAGATAGATAGATAGATAGATAGATAGATAGATGAATAGATAGATAGATTGATGGAAAGATAGATAGATAGATAGATAGATAGATAGATAGATAGATAGATAGATAGATAGATAGATAGATGGATGGATGGATGGTTAGATGAATAGATAGATAGATAGATAGATAGATAGATAGATAGATAGATAGATAGATAGATAGATAGATAGATAGATAGATAGATGGATGGATGAATAGATAGATAGATTGATGGATAGATAGATAGATAGATAGATAGATAGATAGATAGATAGATAGATAGATAGATAAATGGATGGATGGATAGATAGATAGATAGATAGATAGATAGATAGATAGATAGATAGATAGATAGATAGATGGATGGATAGATAGATAGATAGATAGATAGATAGATAGATAGATAGATAGATAGATAGATAGATAGATAAATTGATGGATGGATGGATGGATGGATGGATGGATGGATGGATGGATGGGTAGGTGGGTGGATGGATGGATGAATGGATGAATGGATAGATAGAGAGATTAGTTAAGTATAGAGAGATAGATGATAGATATCAATAGAGATACAGAAAGATGACTAGATAAAGATATATAAATACAGAGATTAGAGAGAGATAGAAGTAGATATATATAGAAAGAGATTGAGATAAGATAGAGATACATAGGTAGATAAAAAGAATGAGATAGGCAGAAATAGGTTGATAGAGGTAGAGATATAGATGAGTGATCAAGAAATAACTACACAAAGATAAAAACCTATTTGTATTTATGTGTGTACAGATTCCACATATATACATACACATTACATGCACATATGTATACATGTGTATAGTATTATTGTTCAGACATTTCTGTTGTGTCAGATTCTTCATGACCCCATTTGGGGTTTTCTTGGCAGAGAACTTTTGAGTGGTTTTCCATTTCTTTCTCCCATTCATTTTGCAGATAAGGCAAACAGGATTAGGTGACTTGTCCAGGGTCACACATATACTAAGTATCTGAGGCCAGATTTGAATTCGAGAATATGAGTCTTCCTGACTGCAGACCTGGCACTCCATCCACTGGACCACCTAGCTTCTATTGTACATATGTATATAAGCATACCGAGACATATTTGCTCAGATACTACCTGGCTTTTGACCTTGGTCAAGTGACACAGTCCCTTTGGGCCTCAGGTTCCCCTTTTATTAAGATGAATAATTCTTGCACTCTCTACCTCACAGGGCTACTTTGAGGATAGTGTTTAAAATGCCAGGTGATACAATGGAAAGAATGCCAGAGCTGGAGTCAGGAAGACCTGAATTCAAATCAGATCTCAGATAATTTCTAGCTATGGAACCCTGGGCAAATTTCTTTCTACCTTAGTTTCCTCATTGGTAAAGCATGTATATGAGCATGCATATGTATGTGCATGTATTCTGAAGATTATTTACAAGTGTGTAATGTTATCCTTCAACAATCCCAGGAGGAAATCTCCATTTTACAGATGAGGAAACTAAGGCAGAGGTTAGTAACTAGCCCAGAGTCATACAGCTTGCAAGTGCCACATTTGAACTCAGGACTTTCATGACTCCAGCTCTGGCATTCTATCCGCTGTATTACCTAGCATTACCAACCACTATCCTCCAAACAACTCTGTGAGGTCCCTAGTACAAGTATTACTAATCTTAATAAAAGAGGAAGCGGATGCCCAAAGAGACTCGGTGACTTGTCCAAGGTCACAAAACAAACGAGGGTCAAACCTAGGTGTTCTTATCCCCAGATCACATCTTTTCAGTGACTTCCTGGCTCCTTGAAATGTTGTAATAGGATCATTCCGACCCTAGATCTCGCTGGCTCTAGACCCCAGACGTCACTTCATTTTTCCGTGCCACCTTGGGGTCCGCCGAGGGCACTGTGCCATCTGCCTGCTGTGACTCCTCACAGAGCAGTAATATCTCTTCACACATCTGTTCTCCAATCCTCCAGGGCTTCACCTGAGGTCTCTGAGGTCTCCAGCTCCGGTTTAAGCCTGCCTTCGCCGTCCATCTGTTGGCAGAGGAAGCTATGACAGCTCCGAAGCTGAGTCTGGGGAAAGAGCCTTGGGATCTTCTGATGACTTGTTTGGGAGACTGGGTAAGTGCCTTCACCTGCCCATGCCTTAGGTTCCTCCTCTATCAGTTAGGCAGAGCATAGTGGGCAAAAGAGGATCTCAGACCCCTTCGAGCCCTGAGTCCTTCAGCCAGCACCTCCCTTATCCTATGATGCCGTGACTTCCTCTCTAGGCTTCAGCTTCTTTATTATTTAAAAGAACACCTTGTTTTCTGCCTTAATAACAACATTACGTACTAGATAATATTAGATATAATCATATGTTATAGATAACTACATAATAGATTACATATTATATTATATAATAAAATAGCTTAATAACCAAAAGACAAGGGCTAGGAAAATGAGGTGAAATGACTTGCCCAGAGTCAAACAGCTAGAAAGTGTCAGAGATCGGATTTGAACCCATGTCTTGACCCAACTCCATGCCTAGTACTCTATCCACTGTGCTACCCAGCTGCCTTTTGCCTTTTATTAAATTGACAGCTATCATTTCATCTCCTGCTCAACAAACCTGGAGGCTCCTGTAATGGATTGAAAGCCCTGGGCTTCACCATCATTTTCCCAAGATGCTCCATGGTCAGACCCCTGGGTTCAAGTCTCTAAAGAACAGCCGAAGCCCAGGCTCGAACTGAATTCTGTCCATACTCAGGTAAGGAGACAAGAAGTAGTGAGGGGAAGAGGGCAGAGATTTGAATTTGAAGTCAGTAGGCATGAGCTAAAGCCCTACCTTGTGTTCCTAAAATCTCAATGACTTTATACAAGTCATTTCTTCTTACTGAGTTAGTATCTTTATCTGGAAAATGGGAATAATAACAATTACATGGCCTGTCTCTCAGGGCTGTTGAGAGGAAGCCTTAAAATGCCATTAAAACAAGATAAAGGGGAGATTTGAACCAAACATCCTATGAAAATTGAACGTGGAATCAGTCTTTTTCAGCATAGGCTGAGGGCTAAGGTTAGGCAAAAGGGGTGGCAATCTGGGAAGGCTGATCAGAAGTAGTGGTCCTGAGCAGGGACTGGAAAAAGGGAAAAACTAAGTAGAAGAACCATGAGATACCTCCTAACTGTGAGACCCTGGGCAAGTCACTTCACTCCCATTGCCTGACTCTTACTGCTCTTCTGCCTTGGAACCAAACACGGCATTGGTTCTAAGACAGAAGGTAAGGATATTTTAAAGAATATTATACACAGCTACAGATTTGATTAATTCTTGAAGAATAAATTATGACTATTGCCTCCAGAGAATGAACTGAAAAAGTAGACACACGAAAAACATAATTTATATAGACTTACCTGCCTCCCAGATGATGCCTTCTATGATGCTGGGAGAGGAGACACTTGTAAATAAATTCTATTAATAAAAGGGAAGAAAGAGGATTTCAATGAAGAAGTAAACATAGACTATCCCATGCATTGGGGGCACTGGCTGAGTGAATGCTTGGAAGAAGAGCAAAACAAGATTGGGAAGAGCTCTGTGGAGAATGAATGAATGAATGAATGAATGAATGAATGAATGAATAAATGAAAATGAATTTATTAAGTACTTATTTTGTAGCAAGAATTAAGCAAAAATTTTGTCACACAATGGCAAAAAGTGAGATAAGCCTCTGCCTTCAAGGAGCTTACATTCTAATTAGAGGAAATGACACAGATGAAAGAGTGGTGGCTGGAAGGAAATTTCAATTTGAGTATTAACAGAGATGATGAGTTGACCTATAAATCAATCAGTCACCTTTCCAGATGAAAGCTGGAGCCAAAGCAAGAAATAGAAAGATAGGAAGGAGGCATGTACATCACAGCAAGAAGATAGCAAGATGGATTGGTTGACTGCCTGGATGGGATGGGAGGGTGAAGCATGGTTTGAGAGACTCCAGATAAAGTGGGATAACAGAGTTTAAATTCACTCCACAATCCAGAAAGCCATGCCCTCCCCCCACCCCAGGACAGATGCGGATAGCATTTTAAGTAGCCTGCAATTAATATAAAAAGATAATTAGAATAAAATTGTAAAGGACCTTAAATACAAGGCTAAGACGGCTACATTTTTTGCTAGAGATGCTAGGGCAGCAGTGGCATTCATTTTCCTTATTTTTCAAGTTGCATGAATATGTTTTATTGTTTCCATCTTATAAACAAGAAAAAACAATTAAGGAATACAACAAATGAGCACATCTATCAGTATATATACCATTTCCCCTATGGTCCTATTCCCTGCCCCATCCACCTGAACCCTCCCATATATATGTTCAAACCTCTTTTGTGTAATAAATGATAATCTGTGTGGAACTAATTCTGGTTGTGGTAAATGGGCAGACTCTGGCAGACTAGAGAGATGCTAGGGGGAACCTTCAGGATGCCTATTTGTTATGGAGATAGAAGTACTTCTGAGAGATAGATAGTGAGAGATATAGAGATGCTGCTAGAGGGGTTACTCTCTGGGGTTGCTTATTGATCCCAATTAATGGCTAATAAATCCAACTATTTCCTACCCTCCACCCTTCCTTCATCTCCCTTAACCACCCGCTTCTTGAAGCCTTTTGGCTTCACTCCTCTCCCCTAAGTGGACTGTGAGATTTATGAGGAAAACTTTTTTCTTTTCCTTCCTCAAGTAAAAGGGGTTTATTGAGAACAACAGGGTGGGGATTGAGGTGAAAGGGATAGGGGTGTCCCTAATCTACAAAGAGGATTGGGAGGATTTTGGGAAATGTCAGTCCTGTCACAACTGAATCAGAGACAGTCAGAGAGATGGAGGATAACTGATAAATCTTTCTTCTTCAATTACACAAAGCCACCAACAAAAGTTCATTTCTTCTCAGCCAAATTCCAGAAGCCTCCCCCCAAAGGTCCTTCAAGCTAGGACAGATGAAGTCAGTCTCCCCCTGGTCAGGAACCCCAGAGAAGAGGTCTCTCCCTTAGTCAATAAACCCAGAGCCAAAGTCTCAGTTCCTCTCCTCTCACCAGGCTCCCAACTGCCTCTCCTGGGAACATCCCATTTGGAATCTTCACCTTGATTGACAACTCAGGTCCTTTACTTTGGTTTGCATGCTTGGCTTGGCTTGTAAATCCTCTCTTTCTTCATGCCTCTTCCACATTTGAGAATTTTTGTTGTTATTTCCACTCAGTTCTACCTCATTATGACCCCATTTGGAGTTTTCTTGGCAAAGATACTAGGAGTGGTTTGCCATTTTCTCTTCCACTTCATTTTACATATGAGGAAACTAAGGCAAGTAGGATTAAGTGACTTGCCCAGGGTCACATAGCAAGTAAGAGTCTGAGGTCAGATTTGACTTATAGGAAGATGAGTCTTCTTGTCTCCAAACTCAGCATTCCGTCATCTACTGCACCCCCTAGATATTCATCGTTAGTTAATATTCCGCTACATTGACATACCCAACTTATTCACCCACTTTCTACTTAATAGGTGTTCATGGTATATCAAATGTGCCACTATAAATGTTTTGTCATATTTAAGACATTTCTTTCTGCCTTTGCCCTCCAGGCATTTCATGTCCAAGAGTGAGATTTCTGGATGAATAACTTTGAACGGTTTCCTAATTTTACTCACAAATTCCAAATTATTTTTCAAAATGGTTGGACAGCTCACCGTTCCTCCAGTCATGTGTTAAAGTGCTTCTATTTCTACCCTCTGGATTTCTGTCTTTTGTGATATCATTGCCCCTTTTTTGAGTTTCAGGTGAAAGTCCAAGTTTTTATTTTAATTTCTCTTATCCCCTGTCAGTCTGACTTAAAAAAAAAAAGATATGAATTGACTTATTACTTATTTATTTGTGTATTTTGGGGATTGGGTTTTATAAGATTATTCACTTGTAAAAATTAATCATATGGAAATAGGTTTTGTGTGATAATACATGGATAAGCCAGATCAAATTATTTGTCAGCTCTCGGAGGGGAGAGGGAAGAAGGGAAGGAGATAATATGGGTTATATAACTTTGAAAAACTTATGTGGAATTTTATCATTAAATTGATTAATTAATTAAAATGTTAGTTTATTTATATTTATATTATTTTATTATATTGCATATTATTTTATTAAATTGATTAATTTTATTCTTAAATTTATTTAAATTTAAAATTTAAAATTAATTTAAATTAAACAAAAGACATGGTTTATTGGTGTTTACAGTTGTCCTTTTGATTATATAGTTCAATCAATAGAGGACTGGGCTTATAATTGAGAATCCTGATTGGAAATCCTGTTTCAGACAATTATTAGCTAAAATGACCCTGAGAAAGTTATATAACTTCTCCCTGTTTCTTTTTCCTCATTCATAAAATGAGGGAGTTGACTTCATGAACTCAAAAGTTCTTTCCAAAACTACCCAGAACATCCAATGAGTGTTAGGTTTAAGTAAGAGACCTTGAGTTGGACTCTCATCCCAGTCACTGGTGTGCCTGCGGTATAGTCATTTCTCTTCTCTAGGCCTCAGTTTTCTCATCTGTAAAACAAAGAGATTGGATTTGATGGTTTCTAAGATCCCCTCCTGCCCTTAAATTTTTTTATGATTTTATATATATAGATCATTTATCCACAAAGGATTTCTGAACAACAGAGTCATATGGATAAACCTGCGTGCTAGAAAGAATATTTTGCCAGTGGTATGAAGAATAGTTGGCGAGAAGAGAGGCTGGAGGCAAAGAGACCAGTTTGGATGCCATTGAAATAGTCCAGGTGAGTTTGACTAAGGATCCCAAGCAGAGTGGCAACTTCATAAGTGTAGAGGAGGAGATGGAAGCAAGAGATGCTGGGAGAGAGATGTAGAACAGCCAACAGGGCCTGTGTCTGATTGGATGTAGAAGGTAACAGAGAGGGAAGTGTCAAACATGATTCCAAAGTTTTAAGCCAAGAACATGGCAGCAAAGAGGAACTGGGACATTTGGAAGATGAATGGATTTAGCAAGAGAAGAGGATGTATAATTTTGATTTGGCAAATGGTAAGTTTGAGGGGCAAGAAGGGCTCTTGAGTGATATTCACTGGACAGATGGAGTTGCAGGACTAAAGGCCAGGGGAGAAGTTAGGGCTGGGCATAGATTATAGACATCTACATAGGGTTGATACCCAAGGCTGTGACAGTGGATGAAAGTCCCAGGGAGAGTCCTACAGCAAAAAGGAGGCAGTGGATCAAGGAGAGGTTTACAAAGACACTCATGCAATATGTATATTATGATTACTACTACTACTACTATTACTACTACTACTTTTGTAGTAGGAATAAGATAAATCAAGAGAAAAGGAAGAGAAAGAGAAAAACGGAGAGGTAGGAGGAAAATCCACCAAAACTGTGTCAGGGTCAACAATGGAAGACCATAAACTTAGAAACTTTACAGAGGAGGGATCTGACTCTCAAAGAGGTTAAGTGACATTCCCATCTAATAAATGTCAAAAGGGAGATTTAAATCCAGGTCCTATGACTCCAAATTTAGCAGGCTATCTGTTGTGCAGCATACACTCTCATTGTTGTGGTGGACCCAGAGTGTTTTGGTAACTTGAGCCAACCAGGATTCTTGGAATGGCTTTGCCAAAGATCTACAAACTTTTAACAGTCCATAACCAGCCAAGGTCCTTGATGAGAGAGTAACCAAAATGATGGAAATGGTCACCAACATTTGGGAACCACATCAAAATAAAAGAAGATAATGATGGTCAAAAGATCATTGGGCTTGGAGTTCATGAAGTGACCTTGAGGGAAACAAGGTGTGGCTCTTGGGAATGACCCAGTGTGGAAGCCTCTAATGCTCTAATGTACCTTTGTGTTCTTATAGTGAGAATACAAGAGTGTCTGAAGGACAGAAAAGTCCACAAGGGCCTTGTGAAGTGCTGGGGTGACTGGAACTGGCAGAGTTCATTAAGGAAGTCTCCATGGAGGAGGTAAGTCTCAAAAAGGGAGATGAAAAGGAGGAAGCTAGTGAGCCAGCTTGTCTGGATGTTGGGGGAAGAGGGAAAGAAAGGGAAGATGGGGAGGGATTGAGACTGTACTTATTATTTCACTGGTACAAGAAACTCCCTGGATAAGAAAATTCCCTCTACCAATTAAATAATCTCTTTCTCTGAAACCTCTACCTAACTACCTCAAGCATTGAAACGTTGTGACTTACCCAAGATCACACAGCCAACAAAGTGTCAAAAGGCAGAACTTCAACACAAGTCTTGCTGAGCCAACTCTCTCTATCTTTACCACCCCAACTGTCCACCTCTTTAATAGGTTCTATAAGCCAAAGCACTAGGTAATAGTAGTAATACTTCACCTGGACAGGTTACAAAGCTCTTTGCTAATGATAAGTTTTTAAATGAAATGAAGCAAATATTCTTTGAGTGCTTTTCACCAGTGAGGAAACAGACTTAAAGAGAGACGGGGACTTACTCATGGTCTCATAGCTAGGAAATGAACCCAGGTCTTCTCACTCTTGGGCTAAGGCTCTTCACTAAATGACATCTACCTTTGTTGGATGGTTGCTGTTCAATCATTTCAGTTGTGTGTTTCAGTTTCCTTGGGACCCCATTTGGAATTTTCTTGGTAAAGATACTGGAATGGTTGGTCATTGCCTTCTCCAGTTCATGTTACAGGTGAAGAAACTGAGGCAAACAGGGTGAAGTGAATTGCTTAGAGTCACATAAGTAGTAAATGTCTGAGGCTAAATTTGAACTCAAATTTTCCTGATTGCAATCTTGTACTCTGTGCACTGTGGCTATCCCTAGCAGCCTCAGAACAAGCTTGCCAGTTCCCTGTGTTTAATATTGTGCTCTGCAACTAGCAAAACATTAGGATTAAAACATGATTCTCTACCACTCATGAAAGTTCCAAGAGATGACAAGACCACCAAAGCGTTATGAGGCTTGTGTAGGGTGGTTGCACGCAGCAGACATTGATGGGGCAAAGTTGGGAATTGAAAGGAGGGCAGAATTTATGGGGGAAGGCGGGAGAAGAAGAACTCCATAATTTTAACTGCTTGAATGTGGGCATTACTTTTGTTGAGAAGTAGTGAGTTTCCAGTCATTTGAAGTCTGCAATTGTGGACCAAATGACCATTTATTTGGGATATTATAAAATAGGTGAGCAGGTATCTCTGAGGTCCCTTACCTTCATGATTTGGGTTCTGTGACTGTAGAAGAATCATTCTCTCTTAGGTCATGGAATCGTGGCAATGTAGAATTTCAAAGTAGGATAAAGTTTCAGAGATCATAAAGTCCATTTCACACCTGAAGAAGCAAACCCTTTAAAGCATCCTCAACAAAGCATCATCCAAGCCTTCATTTGAGAACCTCCACGTAGGGGATTCCAACAACTCTTAGGTAAAAACATCCTGGTCAACCAGTACCCCTCCGTATCCCAACTAGGATCCCGGGCTCATAACTCCTCTTTTTTCCTCAGTTTCTTCATCTGTAAAATAGGAGTGATTTTACTTCCACTATTAACCTCACAATATTGCTGTCAGGAAAGTCCACTGTAAAACTCAACATGTAGAAAAGGGAGTTATGGACTGTTCCAGGGAATGTAGGCACCTTGTCCAACTTTTTCCTTGAATAGGTCAACCAGCATCATGAAGCCATAACTATTGCTCTTTGCCCCTAGCCAGGCAGGCACTGGGAGAAGGCCAACATGACCCGGGTCCAGGAGTTCATCCTGTTGGGGTTGTCACCAAGGCCAGGCCTGCGGGGCGTCCTCTTTGCCGTGTTCCTGACCCTCTACCTGCTGACTCTCTTGGAGAACACCATCATCATCCTGCTCATCCGCAGTCACACAGAACTCCACAAGCCCATGTACTTCTTCCTGGGGAACCTGAGCTGCCTGGAGATGTGCTATGTGTCTGTCACGATGCCCACCCTGCTGCTCGGGCTGTGGTCGGGATCCTGCCACGTCCCCTTCACCTCCTGCATGACGCAGCTCTTCTTCTTCATCACGCTCATCTGTGCCGAGTGCACCCTCCTGGCCTCCATGGCCTACGACCGCTACGTGGCCATCTGTCGCCCCCTCCACTACCCCGTCCTCATGAGGCCCCAGGTCTGCCTCCTGCTGGCCGCCGCCTCCTGGATGGGCAGCCTCAGCGTCTCTGTGATCAAGACGGCCTGCATTGCTGGCCTCTCCTACTGCGGCCCCAACGTCCTCAACCACTTCTTCTGTGACGTCTCCCCTCTGCTCAACCTCTCTTGTACCCACGTGGCATTGACGGAGCTGGTGGACTTCATCTCTGCCATCGTCATCCTGTGGGGCTCACTGCTGGTTGCCTTGGCTTCTTACATAGCTATTGGGGCATCGGTGATACGGATGCCCTCGGCCGCTGCCCGGCTCAAGGCCTTCTCCACCTGTGCCTCCCATCTCATCGTGGTGGGCATCTTCTACTCAGCCACCATCTTCATCTATGCCAGGCCCAGCAGAATTGAGGCCATGGACCTCAACAAAGTGCTCTCTGTCATCTACACGGTCCTCACACCCATGTGTAACCCAATCATCTACTGTCTACGGAACAAGGAAGTCCAAGGAGCTCTGCGCAAGACCCTCCACAAGGTTGGATTCAGTCAGAACTCAGACAGCTAGAGGTTGAGTTAAAAGCATGTATTAAGCACCTTCTTTGTACTGGATGTTACACTAGATCCTGCTAGGAAATTCAAAGTTCAGAGCATCACTCCAAGTTGGAAGAGTCTTTAGAGGGCATCTTGAATCCAACACATAAGACAGTAGCTTTGGCATTTCCCAAAAAACTAGGTTCCCTCTTCAAATCTTCCCTGTCCCCATCAACAGGACCAGTGCTATCCCATTTATCCAGGCTTGGAACCTCAAAGTGATCTATGGTGCCTCTCATTTTCCATTTAGAAACAGTGGCTGATTCCTGTTAATTATTTGACATTTAAAAACATCTGTGATCTATTTGGCATGAATATTTCTTTTCCTCATGGATCTAGAAATCTATCCATGCCTTCAGGCTCTGGATAGATCTTGTCCAAGCCTTGCCATAAATCCTCCATGGACAGCAACCCAACATGCCAAAGGATTCCTCAGTTATTTATTTGTTCTTTAATATTATTTAGAAATGAGTGGCATGATCAGGCTGTTCAACTCTACCTAAATGACCTACCTCCTTGGGATGCAATATATAGCTTTGAGGAAGTCTGTAGTTCCGTTTCTGATGTCCAACTCACCAACCACATCATTTCTAACTGCAGAAAATCTGCTACATTTACCTCTTTGTCTCCCTTATCACTTCCTTTCACTGCACATTCCTTCAGTTCCCTTCTCTTCCATCTTTATTTGTTATGAATGCAATGTACTCTTATGTACTTGGTAGGGAGAAGCTATAGAATTATGCTCATGGAGAGATTATGCAACGTGGGCTGCATCTTCCATATCATCCCCTGGATATCTGTGGTGATCCAATGCCAACACTGTGTTGGAGGTAGAAACTTATTAAACAGGTAAAGAGAGAGAGTCATTGGTTCTTCCTGGAAACACATGGAACAAGCACAAACATTTATTAAGCACCTACTGTGTGCTGTGCATTATGCTAGATCTGGGAGAAAAGTTCCAAGATGATAGCTACTCAGAGTTGGAAGATACTTCAGATGTCATCTAGCCCAACACATAAGGCAGCAATCCAACCAAAAGAATGAGGCAAAATATGATCTCTGCCTTCAAGGAGTTTCTCATTCACTAGAGGGAATAAAAAAATAATAATCATATTTATAAAACTCTTAAATACTTACAAAGAGCTTAATACAATATCTCAGTTGACTGGTCAGTTATCAGACATTTACTATATGCCAAGTACTGTGCTAAGAGCTAAGAATGCAAAAAACAAGATTATAACTGACTGCCCTCATGGAGATTACACCTATCAGGGGAAACAGTTCACATATAAACGTAACGAGAAAAAACACAAGATGAATGGGAAGGAAGGACACTGGCAGCTGGGGGTGGGGGGTCAGGAAAGGATTCATGGAGAGGGATTTCAAGGGGCAGAGGAGGGGAGGACTGAATGTGCAAAGGCTTAGGGATGGGAGATGTGTGAGAAACACGAAGTAGGTCAGTATGGCTGGACTAAGGAGTTCAGGGAGGGAAACAATGTGTAAGGAGAATGGAAAGATGTCAAGATACCAATGTAGGCAACTATGCTAACATTTCCTAATAAGTGAATTAGAGAAGTACCAAAAACAATGTGAGGAAAGAAGAAAGCAGGACCTCATAACCTTTCTGGATGTCAAGAGAGGAGATCTGCAGATACAGTAGACAGAGGAACACACAGGCTTTATCCATCACAGGCAGAAGTGGAAATTTCCCCATCGTAGTGACTCTGGTCAGACCCCATCTGGAAGAGTGCATTCAGATGTGAACACTATTGTTGTTGTTGTTCAGTTGGTTCAGTCGTGTCCTATTGAAAACCCCTTTGGAATTTTCTCAGCAAAGCTACTAGAAGCGGTTTGCCATTTCCTTCTCCAGCTCATTTTACAGAGGAGGAAACTGAGGCAAAAATGATTGAGTGACTTGCCCAGAGTCAAACAGTTAGTAAGAGTCTGAAGCTGAATTTGAACTCAGGTTTTCCTGCCTTGGAACTGACACTCAGTATTGATTTAAAGACTGAAGGTAAAGATTTAAAGAAGAAGAATCTGGATAACCATTTTTTAAAGATGTTATTGAGCACTTTTGTTCAGGAATGAATTGGATCAAATGAGCCTGGAAGTTGTTTCCAATATCAAAATATTATAAATTATATAATTGTATCTATTTAAATATATATGTTTGTATAGGTCTGTCTCATCCTTTGTAATGAGTAAATTCTAAAATTTCTTTTTTGCAGCCTTTTTTGGAGGAGGGAAATTATAATAGTGGCTCAAAGGTCTACAGAACTTTAAGATTTACATAACTAAAACAAACCAGGGAGTTAGCCAGTGCAAGAGTTGATGAATCATTAAAGGAACGGAAAGGAAGTTTTCAGAAAGCTGACATAGTGAAGATGAGAGGAGGGACTCGAATCTTGGTCTCCTGACTCCCAAACCAGCAGGTTCTGACTGTTTGTTTAATACACCACACAGGGAAAGATGTTCTAATCCATAATGGAGGGCATTCGTGATGCCACTCTGAAAGGAGTTCTTGGGTAGTAAAATATTGACCTTTGGCTTTTTGCCAGAAAAACGAGTTTAATCACAGAGTAAAGGAAATCACTGGAGGGATGCCCAGAATAGGACCAGAAAATGATGTACCTTCCCCAGAGATGGAGGATTCAATGCTTTCAGTGTTCTTTTTTTCAGTAAACCCTTATCTTCTGCCTTAGAATTAATACTAAATGTTGTTTCCAAGGCAACCGACTGGTAAGGCTTAGCATCACACAGCTTTCCAATGTTCTTTCCAGAAATGCCTCTGACAGTCTATCATATGGTGAACAAAATAGAAATCTATAAGCTAGATGAGAGCCTTGAAGAACAGTCCTGAGGAGGTCAGCACTAACTTGGAAGGAGGTCCCTAGTGGAAAACCCTTGGACCAATGCTAGTCAACATTTTTCATCGGTAATTTGGGTGAAGGCGTAGATAAACATGCTAAGAAACTGGCAGATGATCTGAATGTCTGAGAGGCAGCTATCAAGTTCTATGTCAGAGCTGGGATGTTAAAAGGTTTATGTTTATGGTGAAGAAAAATAAAGAGACAGAGGAAGAGATTCAGAACAATTCTTTTGACAAGGGAAAACAATGGGAAGCAGATCTATAAAAACAGATCATACTCAGACTGTGAAAGACTCTAAAAGGAAAAGAGTGAAGCTTGTATTTTATCCTAGCCATAATATGGATTCTCTGAAGGTTCTTAAGCAAGGGAGCAACACAATTAGACCTAGGCATTAAAAATAATATTTTTTAAAAATTCATATATAGGATGGATTGATGGGGGAAGTTAGACTGAGGTCAGGGAGACAGCAGGAGACTTCTATGATAGTTCAAGTAAGAGGTTCGAAAGGGAGAAGCTAGGTGGTTCAGTACACAAGAGATGGGAGGTTCTTGGGCACTGGCTTCAGACATTTCCTAACTGTGTGACCCTGGGCAAGTCACTTAACCTCCATTGCCTAGCTCTTACCCCTCTTCTGCCTTGAAACCAATACACAGTGTTGGTTCTAAGAAGGAAGGTATTTTTTTAGAGTTTATGAAGGCATTAGGAAATATAAGAACTGAGATTAGACATATTGAGGAAACTGAATTAGAAAAAATGAGGAACTGATTGAATGGAGGAAGTAGAGGGGGAATTACATTATTTTAGAGACATGAAATTTAAGATGGCTATAGAGTATCCAGCAGTCACTTGGCAATGTGGGACTGGGACTCCTAAGAGAGAGAGCATATATAAATTGCTGATTTATATTTTCACCAATATTAAATGCCTTTTAATATAGTTCATTTTTTTTTAATTTAAATTCTATTTTAATGCCAATAAATTCATTCTGGTCCCAAGGGATGAGTGGCCCTGAAGAGAAGTATCAATTACAGTTCAAAGGAATCAGGGGCCCTTCCTGGGTAAGGATCAGACTATAGACCAAGATAACAATAATGACACTTCTATCCATAACATACCACATTAAAATCACTGAAAATTCCCAAATCCCAGGAACTAACTCTGAAAATAGCATTACAAGAAAGCTTGAAGCTTGAGACAGAGTCCCTTCCCATCCATGCTAGGAATGGAGCCCAACATTAACATAAATTACCAAATCAAGAAATGGGGTAAAAGAATGAACCAACAATAAAAAAAAACCATAACCACAAAAATCTGCTATGGTGATAGGGTCAAGATCAAGACACAACCCAGAAGACAATGAAGTTAAAACAGTTACAAGCAAAACCTTTGAGAAAAATATGAATTGGACATAAACCCAACAAGAATTCCTGGAAGAGCTAAACTATTTTTCCAAAATCAAATAAGAGTGGTAGAAGCAAAATTAGGTAAATAAATGAAAGCAGAGGAAGAAAATGAAGAAAAGACAACTTATAACTTGTTTTTTAAAAGGCACAAAAAAATGACACCTTAAGAAGAGAATTAGACAAAGGGGAAAATATACAAAAATTCACTAATGAAAATAACTTTTTAAAAAGCAGAATTGATCAAATGGGAGAAGAGATGCAAGAGCTCACTGAAGTAAATAATTTATTAAAAGCTAGAATTAGACAAGTAGATGCTAATTATTCCATAAGATAAAGAGAAAAAATAAAACAAAATCAATTTTTTAAAATAGCAAAAATGTAAAATATCTCATTGGAAAAATAGTTGACTTAGAAAATAGATTGAGGAAGGATAATTTAAGAATGATTGTATTATATAAAATCCATGATCAAAGAAAGAGCCTAGACACCATATTTCAAGAATTGTCAAGGGAAGATTCCCTGATATTCCAGAACTAGAGGATAAAATAGAAATTGACAGAATCAAAAGACACCACCTGAAAGAGATCCCCAAATGGAAACTCAAGAATAGTGTAGTCATATTCCAGACCTCCCAGGACAACAAGAAAACACTTGAAGCATTCAGAAAGGAACTATTTAAATACCATGGAGTCACAGTCAGGATTACACAAGATCTATCAGCTCCCAGTTTAAAGGAGTAGAATGATTGATATATGATATTCTAGAAGGCAAAAGAGTTGGAATTACAACCAAAAATAATCTACCTAAAAAAACTAATTATCTTTCACAGAAAAAATTAATATTTAATGAAATAGAGAACTTTCAAGCATTCCTATTGAAAAGGCTAAAGTTGAATGGAAAATTTGATTTTCAAATAAAAGATTCAGGAGAAACATAAAGCAATAAATATAAAAGAGAATAAAAGACTCAATAAATCAAACTTTTTATCTTTCTATATGAAAAGTTTGTGCATTTATCATCTAAGAACTTTTTCATTATTACGACTGTGTGAAGTATTCTATATAGAAAGATGGTGCATGAAGGAGACAATCATATTAGGATGACATAAAAAAAATGGATGGGCAAGAAAAAGGATGCCTTAGGAGAAGGAGAGGAAGAATTAAGAAAATTATCTCACTTAAAAAAGATATTCAAGGAAAAGCTTTTACAGAAGAGGGAGAAAGAACAGGGAGGGATAGCAATGTTTGAACCTCACTTCCATCTAAATTGAATCAAAAAGGAAAAATGTGTGTATTCATTATATAAAATGATTTTGATCAAGAGAGAAGGGGAGGAAAAAGAGGATAAGAGAAAAGTGGGTGATAAAAGGGATGGCAAATAAAAGAAGGCAATAGTCAGAAGCAAAAAAGACTATAAGAACAGGATAAAAAGAGAAAAAGAAGAAAAAAGGGTGGAAGAAAATGCATTGTTAGCAATCATAACTGTGAATGAAAAAAAGATAAACTCACTGGATGGTCATATCCAGAATGTGAGATTGTGACCTATAACTTTACCAAAGAATGTAAATCACCTTTAACATAATTGTAAATAAGAAAAGAAGCTCCAATCATCCCATGGGAAAACTTACACATGACCATTGGCCATCCCTCACGTAATGCCTTCTTTGTTCTGTTTCTATATAACATCTGATCTGTCCCCAGAGAGGTTGTGGGGATCCATTACTCTGTCCTGTCACTGCCACAGAGTTTACCTCATAAGTAAGATGACTCTTTACTAACTTAATTATTCCTATAGTCCTTTTAAATCAACATATAAAAACCATACTAGCATGATTTGCATCTTTCTTTTTTTTTTTTTTTGTAAAACCCTTACCTTCTGTCTTGGAGTCAATACTGTGTATTGGCTCCAAGGCAGAAGAGTGGTAAGGGCTAGGCAATGGGGGTCAAGTGACTTGCCCAGGGTCACACAGCTGGGAAGTGGCAGAAGCCAGATTTGAACCTAGGACCTCCCGTCTCTAGGACTGGTTCTCAATCCACTGTGCTACCCAGCTGCCCCCTGCACCTTTCTTTGAAATCAAAATAACTTCCTCTTATGGTAGGGTTGTATCTTTGGTGTCCATACACTCACCCATAAAACAAAAGCCGATAACAGATAAACCAGAATCCAACAATAATATTGTTTACAAGAAATACACTTAAAACATAGAGCCACATAGAATCAAAATAAGGGGCTGGAGCAGCATCTATTGTGTTTTGGCTAAAATAAAAAAGATCAAAGTGCCAGTTAGCTATTAGCTACAAAACCTCAGCCATTCACTTCACTTTTTCCAAGACTTTATTATATTATCAATTTTTAAAGGATCAGATTACATTATCTATAAGATCCCCAGCTCAGTTTCTTTAAGTTCTCTTCACTCTAGGTCTTTAATCAGAGACTAAATGACAGTTCTCGGGAATGATATACTGGATGACCAGGTATGTTAGACTAGATGTCTCTTTTGGTTATTTCCAACTATGAAAGTCTATAATTTAACAATGATTTTGGTGTTGCATGTGAAATCTCACAAAGGTAGACTAAGGCACATTTTCTCCAAGTAAGATGACATTTAATTAGCAAGGCACAAACCTGTCAATAAGATGGATCAATAAGACTGCCTCAGTTAGCCAAAAGAACCCAAGAGAGAGACTCAGTTTCTTTTTATAAGATTAGAACAAAGAACAGAACAGAGTAGGTGGAGGAAATAATACAGTTGGCTATAGAGTTGATCACATGTGGTTGAGAACAACAGAATTGGTTATATAGATAAGGAATGAGGAACAATAGGATTGATTGAAGTTGGGAATCAGGGGCTAGGACCAGCCCTCTCCTTCCTTCCTTTGAATAAGAAATGTTCAATGTTTGAGTCCACATGCAAGGCCAAAGGTAATAGGCCAGAATTCTTTTGGGTAATAATCCAGACATCCTTTAAGGATGGCTTTGTAGTATAAAGATAGTAGATCAGACTCCCTGGTGTTTACTTGCATCCTCCAAAGATAACAGTATTCTTTGAGATAAGAATAAAACAGTGATTACTAGCAAGAAAATTGGATTTCTAAACTTAACATATAACAGACCATTTGAACTTCTGCACTAAATTCAGTGATAAAGAACCATGACGGGCAATTACAGACAAAATCAATTAATTATAAATACAAAAAAGATACAGAATCAATTTAATTGGAAAGCAATCTCTGATCTCTGGATGTTGACTATCAGTGGTCCAATTCCCCTTTGGTTTGCCACAACCAAAAGCAGACCATTAGGGCTCAGGTTGTCTTTGCACCACCTTTCTTCCTACCCAAAACCCTCCTCAGAGCAGCTTTCACCTCCTTGTTCCTCAGACTGTAGATGTTGGGGTTGAGCATGGGAGTGACAAGAGTGTAGGACAGGGACACAATTTGCTTGCTCTCAGGAGAGTAAGTAGACTTGGGTTGCAGGTGGATGACACAAGCAGTGCCAAGAATAGGGCCACCACAATAAGGTGGGCTGTACAAGTAGACAGGGCTTTATGGCGCCCAGTAGCAGAAGGCATCTGAATAACAGCTGCCAGGACATGACTATAGGACCTGATGATGAAGGAGAAAGGTACCATCATGACAAACACACTGGCTACAAGAATATGGCCTCAAAGACAGAAGTGTCAGCACACACCAGCCTCAAGAGTGGTGCCACACCACAGAGGAAGTGGTGAACCCCTCGGGGCCCACAAAATGGGAAGCGAAAGAGCCAAATGATAAACAGCAAGGAAACTGGGATACCCGTTACCCAGCATGCCAATGCCAAAAGGAAGCAGAGATTGTGGTTCATGAGGACCCCATAGTGCAGTGGGTGGCGGATGGTCACATAGCGGTCATAGGCCATCACTGTCAGGAGGAAACACTCTCATGTGACACAGGAAAGAAGGAGAAAGAGCTGGAGGGCACAGGCTGACAGGGAGATGCCCCTACCAGCCACCAGGCTTTCTAGCATCTTGGGTACAATGTCCAAAGAGAAGCAGATGTCCACCAGAGCTAGGTTCTAGAGGAAAAAATACATAGGTGTGTGGAGGGCAGAGTCAGCCACAGTCAGGAATACAATGAGGCTGTTTCCCTGTATGGTGACTAGAAACATCCCCAGAAACAACACAAAGAGAAGTGGTTCCAACCTAGGAACATGGGAAAAACCTAAAAGAATAAATTCCCCAATGAAAGATTCGTTGCTTCTCGCCATAGTCACAATGGGATCCATTAAGTCCACTCTTTCCCAGGAGTTCCAGAGAGTATAAGGAAGTGATGAGCTCAAGGAGATAGCAGGACCTTGTTCTAAAAATAAAAGGAAAATCTACTGAGAAATGGGACTATACTTTCTCTATCAAAAGTTATCAGAATTGTCAATAAAGGCAAAGAATTCAAATCCTCGCTCTGAAATTGATCATTCACATGACCAAGTCAGATTCTCTTCACTTTGTGGAATCTCATTTTCCTCAGAGATAATGTTACTTACCCCATATGGAAGCAGAACCAACACTGATATACAGGCCATCTGACTCCAAATTAAGTGTTCTTTCCAACATATCTTACAGCCTTTCTTATTTTTTATTAGGTCAAGAGATGGAAGATCAATAGTCCATGAGATCCACTGGTATCCTCACCATGGTAGGAGAAAGCAAGAAATACTAGCACATTGGATGGACCCCCCTGTGGCAAACTTATGCATGTACTTAATCAGAGTTAATCAGAATGGGCTGGCATGAATCAATATAATGTGCAACACTGAAGGAAAGATCCGTCTTGGAGATCACATACCTCTGTATTGATTTAGAATCTTGAACCCTAGAGACTACATTTCCCACAATCCTCTTTGCCTTTCCCTGCACGTGTTTCATTGGTTAATTTGGCATTCAGTTTGGATTTTGACCACCCTGCACTCTTGCTCCAGGGAGCTCTCTATGGCTTGGATGGGCATGGAGCAAGGGGCGACTTGGCTTTTCTCCGGATTTACCTTTCCCTTTGCTCTAAGTTGATTTTAATAAATAGTATTAAAATAATACTTGGAGTATCAGATATTAATTTTAATCTTTACACCTCCTGAGTATTTTAAACAAGAGATTTAACTTGGTAAGGAAGTATTGAGTGAAATATGTTTGGTTAAACATGGTGGATGTTTCCTTTTTTCTTGAAAACCACAACCCCTGCACCTTCACAGATTAGTTTGAGTTTCTATGACCAAAAGAAGACATCACAACTATGTAGCAAGCCTCCTGGTTTGAACCTGATTATTTCTAAGTTCTCCTCTAGTTCTAAATATATTGTCCTATGCCATAAAGGATAGTCTGCTGGCCTTGGAGTCATGAAGACCTAGATTCAAATCTCACTTCCCACACAGTCTATGGAATGGGCAAATCACTCAACCTCTCTAAACCTCAGAAGTTTTTGCTACAAAATGGAGATAATAATTCCAGTAGTAGACCTTACACTAGATTATTTTAGGGTTTAAATAAAGTAATATATATAAAAGATCTTCACAAACCAGATAGTGGTTTGCCAAGCATAGAACAAATTGGTATTACCATTTTGTAAAGCAACATAGAATTATATAATAAAATAGTCAAAATGTCTATATACTTTGACTCAGAGACTTCACCACTAGCCATATACATCAAGGAGGTTATTGACAGAAAGAAAAGATCCATGCACAACAGAATATCTCTAGGAACACTTTTTCTGTTAACAAAAAAACTGATATGTAGTCATTACTTGATAAATGTTCGATGACTATAAACAGAGTAAATGCCCATCCATTGGGAGAATGGCTAAATAAAAATGGAATATCACATGTATACATATATATGTATATATATACATATGAAATGAGGAGCCTGATAAGTACAGAGAAACATGGAAAGGCTTACACAAATTCATGCATAATGAAGTAAACAGAGACAAGAAGTCAATATATACAGAATGGCCACAGCAATGGAAATGGCAATCATAACCACCTCAAAGCTGTCAAAATGTAATATTGCAATATTTTAAAGAATAAGATGACTCCAAAAAGAGATATAATAAGATGACTTTTCCCTGATCCTGATCCAAAAGGGTAAAACACTACAGATAATTATAGAAATTATTTTAATGGGTTGATTTATTTTTCTGGTTTTTTTTTTAATTTCTTTCTTTTTTAATTAAAAAAAGTTTTATTTAGGAATGGCCAACTGAGAAGCAGAAAGAGAAGGATATTTTATATCCCTGAATATAAGTGATATGTCCTCTGAAATTTCATCTCTATCTTCAGGAATATGAATGAAACAAAATCAAAATAATTCATTAAAAATCAAGGAGGTCATTGACAGAAAGAAAAGATCTGTACAGTATTTTTAAAAACACTATGTACATTTGTTATTTGTACTAACTCTTTTCCAACTAAGTCGCCTACATCTCTTAGGACCAAATTATCCTACATTTCTGTATATTTGATATAGAAGCCCCAGATATTCTGGACACCCAAAAAGTACTCAGTAAACATGTGTTCATAACTTGAGTTCCAAGACAGTTTGATGCCCTTGGCCCTTATGTTTCTTATGGAGTGGAGGAGTTGTTGCATTTATGAAAGGGATGAGAAGTTGTGATCTCAAAATCACTATAACTTGAATCACAGACTATGGAATTGAAATGTGTCTTAATGATTGACTAGCTCAAAGCCTTCCATACCCATTTTAAAGAAGAGTAAACTGAGGTTTAGAGAATGTAAATAACAAAAGCATAGAGCTCTAAGGCTCCTCAAATCACCAACCCGACTTATGTCTGAACGCTGTCCTTATAAAATGCTTGACAGGGAATCACATAGTTTATGTTTAAGAACCTTTTCTCTCTCCTGTGTCTTCCCTAAGAAGTCTATTTTACTTTGGGGCATCTTTAATGCTTAAAAAGTTTGGGGTTATTTTTTCCTTGAAGGAGACAGAAATAAATTTTAGCTGGAAAAAAAGGAATAAATTTATAGATGCAATAGCAGTGGGAAAGTCTTGATAAAATAAATTCTCTGGAGTTTTGTCCCATTGGACGTCTCAATGACTTCAACCCCTAGAAACTCACGTGTAACTTTTCTCCTTCTAAAGATTGTTTCATGCGGAGTTCACCTTAAAATCATGATAACTTTTGCCATTAAACCAGATGACTAATGAAATAACTTTTAAATGCTTCCCATTTCTATGAGTTTTATCCAACGCACATCTCACAAGAATGCTGTGGGGTAGGTAGAGTAGATGTCAATGATTTCCATTTCACTGATGAAGAAAGCTGAAGCTCAGACAAATTAAGTAGCTTAAGCAGTCACATCTAATAACTGAGAATTTGAAGTGTTTCAACCTCAGGGCCAGTCTTCTTTCCACCCTTCAATGCTGCTTTCTTGTAGAGTCAGAGAAATTTTCTCAAGAACAAAGATAAGGATCATCATAAAGACAAATATCTGAAGTGTTAGATGGGCAATCTGCCTGTTTCATCTCCCTGGAAAATGGCTCACAAACCATATTGCTATAGGTTTTTCTTACAGAAGCTCTGTGAAGCAAGTCAACTAGGTATTACTGGTCAATTTTCAAGAGGGGAAACTAAGGCTTAAGGTTAAGGTTAAGCGATTGCCCATGGCTATGAAGTTAGTGAGTCACACCTGGGGCCAAATCCAAGTCTCTTGAGTTTTTTTGTTCAGTGCCTTTTGTGCACATTGATTGAACAGAAAAGTTTAGTTCTAATTCTGACCCAACCCAAGAAAAAAGCTTCCCACCTACCTCTAGCTCTACCTGTTTTCTAGATTTCTTTCCTGAGTGCATGAGAGGATGAGATTTCAACCTTTGGCTATGGCTACTGGGACTGAAATTCAGGGAGCTATCCCAGAGGACTCAGCCAACAAAGAAACTAAGCTCATTACTATCCTCTCCTATGGGTTCCCAAGTGAAGATGGGGAAGGGAGCTGGGCATCTAAGGCTTTTTTCATTTCTGCTCAAATCCCAACCCTTATTTTATATCAGAGAAAATGTCAGACATTATGTTAAGTGCTAGGGGCACTAAAAAAACCACACACACAGTCTATAATTTCTAGGAACATATGTACATGTTAATAGACATGTTTCACAACATATAACATAGAATATTAAATATGGTTTTACTTTCAGAGATCAATGATCTTACCAATGCCAGTGTTGCCTCCAGTGATGTAGGTAGCAAGTTCTTTGTGTTAAGTCATAGAGCACTCCTGAATCCCCAATAATAACTATTTTATCAATCTTATTCCCCTGGTAAATTACAAAACTAGACCTAAAACCTATTTCTTTTTCATCTAATTACAGTGACCTGTCTTTTGCATAGAAGCAGAGTACCTCAGAGTTGGAAAGGACCTTGGAGGACAACTGGACCCATATATACTTAGAATAGAATCTCCTCTACAACAAAACTGACAATAGGTCATTTCCATTTTGCTTGAGGACTTCTGGTGATAGAGAACTCACCCCCTGCCAAGGAAGTCCATTCCACTTTGATATCGCTCTCTCAAATCACTAGTAGGTCTCTCTACATCAAAGAGATCAAAGAAAAAAGAAAAATGACCTATCAAAACAGAAATATTTATAACATCTCTTTTAGTCATGGCAAAGAATTGGATATTAAAGAGATAGCCATCCGTTGGGGAATGACTGAACAAACTGTGGTGGATGATTGTGGTGGAATACTACTGTATGACAAGAAATGATGAGCAGGATGCTTTCAGAAAAATCTGAGAAGACGTACATGAACTGATTTAGAGTGAAAGGAGCTGAAGTAGAACATTCGATGTGCTAGCAGCAATACTTCATGATGTTCGAGTATGAATGATTACTATTCTCAGCAATACAATGATCTAAGACAATTCAGAAGGACTTCTGGTGAAAAATGCTACCTACCTTCAGAGAAAAAGCTGATAGAATCTGGATGTATATTGAAGAATAATTTAAAAAAACTTTATTATTCTTGGGGAGATGTGGAGTTGGTCTGTTTTCTTTTCAACATGGCTAATATGAAAATGTTTTTGATTACAGCACATGTATAATGTGCATTAAAGTGCTTGCCTTCTCAAGGAGGGAGAAGGAATCAAAAGATAGAATTTGGAACTCAAAATTTAAAAAAGGCAAATGTTAAAAACATACGTTTACACGTAATTGAGAAAAATAAAATAAAAAGTAAAATAAATAGTAGCTATTATTTTTATATTACTTTAAGGTTTACAAGCACTTTCTAAACATTATCTCATTTTATCTTCACAACAAACTGGGGAAATAAATGCTACTATTATTCTCATTTTTCAGGTGAGGCAACTGAGGCAAACAGAGGTTAAGTGAATTTTCCAGGTTCATACAATTAATAAATAACTGAGATTATTTTTTAATTCAGGTCTTCCTGTGCTCTACCCACTGCACCACCTTATTGCCAGATCAATTTCCAGGTATTATATTTGATATTATACTTTGGACTACATGGTGTCTCTCAAATTCTGTGATTCTGTGAATTATCACCTTGTTAGTGAAAAAGAAATAAAAGTTGAAAATTATTAAATAACTTGTCCATAAAAGTCAGACTGGGTTCACACCCTATGCTTTCTTCATAACAAGGATAACCATTGTCCCGTGATATGAGCGAAGGATGACATTTCAGAAAAATGGAACAGTTTGACTAAACTGAGGTAAGTGAAAACTGTGTAATATGTTTGAAAGATAAGATATTGGACATTTTGACAAGTATAGAGGCCTTGAATGCCAAGCAAAAGACTCTGAACTTCGCTATAAAAAGCCACTAAAGATTTTTGGTACTGCATGACTTGCATAAAATGGGTACATTTAGGAGCATTTGTAGAATGAAATGCAGGGTGGCTGTGAAGAGTGATGGTAGCACAACTTGTTCTAGAGTTTCTGTAATAGGTCCCAGTGGACATTAAGAAGAGAATTCATTAGGGTAGTAGCACTGGAAATCAGAAGAAGAGAATAAGAGAGATATTGGAATGTTTGACTGTGCCTCATTCCTCATGACCTTAATAGTTAAACTTCAGAATTAATTGATGTCGATTATTTTGATTTTCTTTGATGATTGATTTTAGTAAGAGTTAGTTCTAGCTGTTAACCAAGACTATCAGCTAAGTCAAGCCAACCAAGATATTTTCTTAGAAAATAGTTACTTCTAGCAGTAATACCCAGTTAATGATTTAGTTAAAGGAAAGAATATTTCATTAAATAACACATATTTTATTATAATCCAAAGAATTAATTAAGTTAGAAATCATGGGCTCTAATCTTCTTTTCTGGCAACTAGCTACAGTTCTTGCAACCACAAAATTTCAGGGGTACCAGCATTGTCCCAATAACTGACAACGATGGCTCACAAACTAGATTTTGTTACAAAATCTAAGTCACAATGAGTAAATCTTCATCTTCTCTGTTATTTTAGATTGTATATATCACATCCTCTTAATGAACTCTCTTACTATGATGTCTTAAAATTCCCTGCTCTCCATAAATTCTCAGTAGCAACACCCCCTACTGGAAATACTGGAAATCTACAAATCCCACCCAATATTGTATGTTCCTCTTTTTGCACCTTAAAAAGAAGTCCTATACATCATTTATTTGTCTCTGGCCTATTTGGAAAGTCAATGGCCATTAATCTAACATAACTAGATTTAAATTAAATTAATTATGTTTGGAATCTTGTCATTCTTAGTCTTTTCCTTTATAGGTAAAGAAAGTTATTGCCTATATCTGGTAGGTGATAGACAGCCAATATGATCAGTTAACTGGTATGGATATAATAAGTACTGTGGGATCAGCTCATTGTCCATTCTAAGTAACATAAGTATATTTCAATGAAAAGTATTTGGAGTTTTCCATTCTCTTCTATCTGGACCCAACAAAGAAGAAGCAACACCATAAAATAAAAATATTGGACTAGGGGCCAAGAGCATTATTCTAGTAGAGGAAGCTAAATGGTGTGCTAGATATCAAGTCAGGAACATATGACTTCTTATATGACCTTAGACATTTACTATGCATGACACTGGGAAAAATCATTTAACCTCTGCTTTCCTCAGTTTACTCAACTGTAAAATGGGATCAAATGAGATATTTGTAAGGCACTGTAAATCCTTATTTACTTCCTTTATTCCTAGTAAATCTGTCCCTGACTTTATCTTCCACAAATCAGGTCCCTTCTCTGTAACTATTTCTCTATCTGTAGAAGAGAATGGTGATGAAAAAATCTCTAAGGCTCCTTCCAGAGCTAACATTCTCTGTTCTAAGGTACCTCCTAGCTTTGACATTCCAAAGGTCTAAGATCTCTCTCCTTCCAATTCAGCCATTCTTTGTTCAGTGATTTAAGGGAAGTTAGTCGATAACAATGATAATGAATTCAATCACTCCATTTGGTGTTTCTCTGTCTACATCTATCTCTCTGTCTCTACCTCTATATGTCTGCCCATCTTCTCTCTCCCTCGTTCTCCCTCTCCCTCTCTCTCCTTCCTTCCCCCCCCCCAGCTGTCACAAGTAGCTAAATTACTTTTTTTTCAGAGTCAGTCAGATGTCTTCCAAAACTTCTCCACTAATGACTAGGTGAATCAGAAAGTTTACTCTGGATTCCCAAGTCAGACAGTACCTCAGATTTTAATAAACATTTTGTCCCTTAGAGGAAACCTCCTGAAATCTCTGGAGCCAGCAAGGAGGGGAGATGAAAGTCAATTTTGCCTCCTTCCTGAACTAGTCTCCTTTTTTTATTGGCTTAATCCATGTAGCACTCTTCCATCATCAGAGGATTCCCTGAGATTGTAAGTGTTTGGAAAAGAGGCTAGATGGGAAAAAAATAGTGAACTTGATCTTTGGGACCTATCTGGAGGCTCAGCTTCACAAACTTTTCTACTTTTGTCAGACTGAGACATTGATTCATGGCATCTTCTTGTGGCTACCCATTTTGCAGTTGTAAGAAAATAGTTTGGCCCTCTTTGGAGGGGACTTCTTGTCCTAGATGTGTGGTGACTAAACAGAGAATGGAACCATGGAGATGGGGGAGGATGCCAAACCAGGGACAGCTTCTGCTCTCTTATTGTCCTCCATTTGCTTCAAAGAGGAAATGAGAGACCCTTGAGAGTTGGATAATGGAGGGTACTGAATGTATATGTGAGAAAGAGGAAAGTATGGAACAAAGAGAAAACTAAACTTTCTTGGGAGGTACTGCTTCATAAAAGAATAAAATATTGAACCTGTAAACCTTAGAACATAAGCTATTAGGAAAGAAAATTGAGAGATACTTTAATACATACATTGGTAGAACTCAGAGGGATTTATTAACATAGAAAGTAGAATGTCAGAACTAAGATGAACCTTAAAACAGAGAACAGAGAATTTAGAGCCTTATTGAACCTTTCAAACCAACCTAATGAATAGGATATGAAATATTAGGATATAAGATATGGAAGTAAGAAAGTATACTGATATCTCTGATGTCTTAGAGGATCTGATATTCCTTTTTTGCCTTTACTGTCCATCTTAGAATTAGTACTGTATATTGGCTCCAAGTCAGAAAAACAGTAAGGACTAGGCAATGAGAGTTAAGTGACTTGCTCAGTTACACAGCTAGGAGGTGTCTGAAGTCAGATTTTGATCCAGGACCTTCCATCTTTAGGTCTGGCTCTCAATCCACTGAGCTACCCCCCAGCAACTCATATTCTTGACGAAGATCTTAGCAGCTAATCTGTAATTCATGTCCACTCCTGATAGTGAGTAAAACTGTACTGAAAAATAATGTATGTGTGCATCTCTCTATCTAATCTATCTATAGGTCTGTCTATTTATCATTTACAACATTGAAAAGAACTTTAAAAGTCAAATACAGAAGTTTACTTCCCACCTATTGTAGGTTGAATGCCCATAGTATTACTGAGATATCATCATCCAAGACAAAGCATATTATTTTTCCTTTGTATGTCTGCAAAGGTGGTGGTGTCTTATTTTTGGAATGTGTTCTCTCCTCATCTGTCTAAAAGAATCCCTAGTTTACTTCCAGGCTTAGGTCATCTTCTGTTTCCTCTACAAAAAGTCTTCCATGATCTCCTTAGTTGCTAGAATTTTCTCTCTTGAAATCACCTCTCTCTCTCTCTCTCTCTCTCTCTCTCTCTCTCTCTCTCTCTCTCTCTCTCTCTCTCTCTCTCTCTCTCTGTCTCTTCCCCTCTCTCCCTCTCTCTCTCTCTCTCTGTCTCTCCCTCTCTGTCTCTCCCTCTGTCTCTCTCTCTCTCTTTCTCTCTCTCTCTCTCTCTCTCTTCTCTCTCTCTCTCTCTCTCTCTCTCTCTCTCTCTCTCTCTCTCTCTCTCTCTCTCTCTCTCTCTCTCCCTCTCTGTCTCTCCCTCTCTCTCTCTCTCTGCATAGAATTTTAATTTGCTATTAAAAAACCCAAACCCTTACCTTACATCTTAGAATCAATGTTGTGTACTAGTCCAAGCCAGAAGAGCGGTAAGAGCTAGACAACAAGGGTTAAGTGACATATATATATATATATATATATACATATATATGTATATATATATATACATACACATATATATAAATTTATAAAACTAGATTTGAACCCAAGATTTCTCATCTCAAGGCCTGACTCTTGGTCCATTGAGTTACTTAGATGTCCCTTAAATTTGCTATTTTTATAAATACTGTATTCTACCTGAGAGAGTATAAATCTCTTGAATTCAGGAATTGTTTTGGTTTTGAAATTGGATCACCAATGTTTAGCAGAACATCTTTTTTTTTAAGTTTTGGAAAATTGTTATTTATTTAATTAATTTAGAATGTTTTTCCATGGTTACAAGATTCATGTTCTTTCCCTCCCTTCCCTCAACTCCCCTTCCACAGCCAATGAGCAATTCCACTGGGTCTTACATGTCATTGATCAAAACCTATTTCCATATTATTGATATTTGCATCAAGGTGATCATTTAGAGTCTACATCCCCAGTCATATCCCCATCAGACCATGTGATCAAGTAGTTGTTTTTCTTCTGGGTTTCTTCTCTCACAGTTCTTCCTCTGAATGTGGATAGTGCTCTTTCTCTTAAGTCCCTCAGAATTTTAGTAGAATATCTTGCCCATATTAGGCATTTAATAAATATTTATTGAAATGAAATGGCATACATTTGTCTTCTCATTGAACACCTCTTGTGAGGAGTTGTTTTTAAAACAATTTTGAAAGGTAGTCTAATTCCTTGTCTTAATAGTTTAATAATTTATTTTTACATTGAGTCAATATTTGCTTCCCTGTTACTTATAGAATCAAAGTATCATAGTATTTCAGAACTAGAAGAGACATTAGAGGCTATCATGATCATTATTGTTGTTACTGTGTACAATACTCTCCTTCTATTTTCTTCACTTTGCGTCATTTCATATAAGTCTTTCCAGGGTTTTTATTTTGTGACTGTCTTGCTCATTATTTCTTATGGCACACTAATATTCCATTACAATCACATACCACCACTTGTTCAGTCATTCCCCAATTGATAAGCATCCCTTCAGTTTCCAGTTCTTTGCCACCACAAAAAGAGCTGCTAAAAATATTTTTGTACAAATAGATCCTTTTCTCCTGTCTTTGATCTCTTAGGAAGCAGACCTAGTAGTGACATTGCCAGATCAAAAGATATGTTGTTTTATGTCCTTTGGGCATGGTTCCAAATTGCTATCCAGAATGATCGTATCAATTCACAGCTTCACCATCAGTGTATTAGTGTTCCGGTTTTACCATAACCTCTACAACATTTATCATTTTTCCTTTTTGTCATATTAATAAATCTGATAGTTATGAGGTGATACCTCAGAGTTGTTTTAATTTACATTTCTCTCATTAATAGTTATATGAAGCATTTTTTCACATACCTTTAATTTCTTCATCTGATAATTGCCTATTCATTTCTTCGAACATTTCTCAACTGGGGAATGCTTTGTGTTCTTATGAATTTGACTCGGTTCTCTTTTTATTTGAGAAATATGACCTTTGTGAGACAGTTCCTAAAGCATTTTTTCACTACTTTTTATTTACCTCCTAAGTTTGGTTGTATTGGTTTTTTTATGCAAAACCTTTTTAATTTAATGTAGTCAAAGTTATCTACTGTACATTTTGTAGACAGTCTTCTCAAAAGAATCATTTCCCTTCCAGAAGTCCATAAGCTCATCATCCCTTTCCAGAAGTGACAATGCTTTGATCTATGAAGAATGACCTCATCTATGACTTGACTAAAGGATTCAAAAGTGAAACAATGTCAGGTCTGCTGAGATGAAAATACATCAATGCTGGACAATCTATTGGTTCTATGACCTCTACATTTTTATTCTATCACTGGGTTCTCAGTGCATGGCTATCCAGTTACAAACCCCCTTACATGGAGCTTCCTCAGGAATCCATAATGATCTCAGATAATGTCTATTCCATCTTACTATATGGGCCACAGGGTAAGGAATATCTTTTGTTACCATTGTTTTAAATACAGCACAGTAAAGTAATGCAACAATCATTCCCATTTTGTGGATGAGGAAACAGATACATAGAGAACTGATTTGATTTGCTCACTGTCACAAAGCTCAGAAATGAAAAAGTTGGGTCTTGAACAAGGGTCTCCTAGATCTGCGAAAAATACTTTTTTGCACTATCAGCAATACCAGATTTGGCAGAAAATTTATAAGTAAAGGAAAATTTATATCTATAAATATTTATGTCAATAAAAGAGAACAACAATGAATTGAGTATACAATTCAAAAACTAAGGAGGGAAATTAAAAATCCCCAATTAAATACAAAATTAGAAATCCTAAAAATCAAAAGTGAGATTAACAAAATTGAACAAAGAAAACCATTAAATTAATAAATAAATAACAGTTGGTTTTGTGAGAAAAAACCCAACAACCAAATAGATAAACCAATGGTTAATGTGATTTTTTTTTAAAGAGAAGAAAAACGAATCACTAGAAGCAAAATTGAAAAGGGAATAAAGTTACTACTAATGAAGATGAAATCAAAGCAATTATTAGCAGTTATTTCACCCAATTATATGCCAACAAATTTACTAATTTCAGTGAAATGGAAGAATACTTACAAAAATATAGACTGCCTAGACTAGTGATGATAAACCTTTTAGAGAACATGTGCCATGCCCCTCCCCCTCAGATTGCATGCCATGCCCTGCCAGAGACCAAGTGCTGCCCCCCTCCCATGCTTTATCCCAGATAGGGGAGGGAGAAATGGAAGGGAGCAGCCTGAGTACTCTGCTCAGGGGAGGGAGTAAGCACTTCCATTCGGCTGCTAGGCAGAGGGTCAGGGAGTCATGGTGGAGATGGGGAAGGTACCAGCACCACCTGAGTACCTCTGATTTCTAAGTAACTAACTCTGGTGGGCGATGAAGCATATGCCCACAGAGAGGTTTCTGTGTGTTACCTTTGGCACATGTACCATAGGTTTGCCATTCTGGGCCTAGACTAACAATGAAAGAAATAGAATATCCAAATAAACCTATTTTAGAAAAAGAATTTGAACAGGCACTAAATGAACTTCCTAAGAAAAAGTATTAGGAACAGATGAATTTACAAATGAATTCTAACAAACATTTAAATATCATCTAATTTCATTAAATTAATTAATTAGTATACTTAATAAAGGAGTCTTACCAAGCTCCTTTTATGAAACAAATATGGTGCTGATGTGTAAACCGGAAAGATATCAAGTCCAACTCATTGTTTTGAAGATGAGGAAAAGAGTGACTTGCTAGTCATTAACACTCCTAAAGACTTGCAAAGCCAAGACATAAACCAATGCTATGACTCCAAATGCTAATACCTTCCCTGAATACTCTGCCTTCATGCTGCATTTGGAACCAAAGTGCCTCAGTTTGAAACTGATATGTCAAAAATGATATGTCACCTGTTTTTATTTAGGGCCATTTTTCTTGTCCAGGCATTCATCGGAAAATCCACTTGCTCATTTTCCCCTTCTTAAGTCTCTAATAGGCTTATCAATGAAGACCCTTAAGTCAGTCTTCTCCTCAGTAGGCTGAACATAACAATTGTTCTGCACTTCCCTCCTGGTAAGGATTTTCCATTTCTTTAAACACTGCTGTTCCTTTCTTGTTTCTCCTTAATCTTTACATGAAAAGTGACCAGTATTGGACTCATGTAAAGACAAAATTCCTACAGGATATTGCATAGAACAAGCCATAGGATATTTCAGAATATCGTAACCAGAAAATAAACAACAAGGGTAATATGGGAGCCTCAAAATGTAAATCACAAAAGGAAAAAGCTGAAAAATAACCTAGATCATGGAAAAGAGAATGTTAGAGCTAGAAGGAGATTTGGATCACACAACACAACGTTCTAGCTAGAAGAGAATATAGAACATGAACTAGATAACTAAGAAGTAGATGGATCGCTAGAAGACAAAACATAAAATGTCAGAGGTGTGAGAGACATTAAAACCATGCAGCCCAACCTTCCAATTTACAGATATGGAAACTAAGGATCAGAGAGACAGACTGAGTTACTGAATGCTATAGTGAGCTTGAGTTAGCTCTGAATAGAGTACTGAGCCTGGACCCAGGAAGACCTGAGTTCAAATTCAACCTCACTTATGTGATCCTTTGAAAGTCACTTAATTCCTCTTTGCTTCAGGTTCCTCAACTATAAAATGGGGATAATAATTGGTTGTTTTCCTTCATACTTTAAGAGGAATAAAAGGGCATCACTGGTAACTCACACATAAATTGGATTCGAACAAAGCAGAGTGGCACAAATTCATCAGTCTCACTCTCTCTTCCAGAGTCATCCAGTCCTGGCAGCAAGACTAAAGTCAGGATAACTGGTGAGGGCTCAGGATTCAGTGGATGACCATGGCATCTTTGATGTCCAACCAAGCTCTAAGCACTCTACAGTACCCTTTTCTACCCTCTTCGTGGTCACTTAAAGGAATTGTTCTCATCTGCCTCTTCCATCAAAAGAAATCTTCACATGACTGGGGTAGATATCCTCTATTTCACTGATGGGTTTGAGGTCTGCTAGGTACCCTCAACCTGGTTTAGGCTATCTGTCGAGGCAGTTTACCAGCATGTGGCCACAGGAGCCACAGGTGAGAGATGGGTGGCAAGTGGACCCCAAATGAGGAAAGCAACCCTGAAAAGAACTCCCCAAGCCTTCATAGCAGAGGAATTAGTCTTTCCTGAATACCCCCCACACCTGAATGTTTCTCAGGGTAGCTGTGAGACTCAAATGAGGTAATATTTGTACAAAGGGCTTAGAACAGTGTCCGGCACATAGTGGGCTTTTTATGAATGCTTATTTCCTCCCCCGGCCCTCCGATGTCAAACTGGAACTCAAATCAAATTCTTGTGTCTCTGCTTTTTCTGTGAATGACTACCTAGCTGGAACTTCATACCCCTTTCTAAACAAATCCTCTTGTAAGTAGTACCAGCTTGAAAACAAGGTCCATATATAAAGAAGCCATAGACCCTATCCTAGGACTCAGTTATACTAGACACAATCAAACTTCAATCCTAGTGACAGAGACGGTTTTTGACATTCCTCGTGACAAGTTTGTCATTCCATTTATCTGACCGTATTCTTACTTGGGACACACTCTGAGCAGGATTGACTTTTCTCCCCCCCCCCAAAGGAAAAAAAAAAACAGCTCACACCGAAAGGGCATCTCATGTCTATTCCCTTGTTTAATATGCACCCAAACTCTTTAATTGGGTAGTATAAGATAAACTATTAATATCCAAATACTCCAAGTATTATTTTTATAAGATTCAATAATAATAACTTGAAGCAAAGGAAAGAGTAGCTTCAGTAAAGAGAAAAGCTTCCCAGAGCTGCCGGAGAAGTCCCAAGGGTGGTGTTTCTGGCCGACTTATTTCCAAACATCAGTATGCAAAGTCAGGATGTAAAGGAAAGGGATTCTGGGTAATGTAGATCAGGGCTATAAAATTTCTATTTACACAGTAGTGAATATGCTCCTGTTCTTATTTTACAGATAAAGAAGGTAAGACTTGAGCAGACTCGACTTGAGGTTCTACATCTAGTAAGTGATGGAGCTGGGACTCTCTGCCAAATAGTGCCTCCAGTTCTGGTGCCCTTTCTACACCACTATCCTGCGTGAAACTTGACACCACTTTTTTTTTTTTTGCTAGTCAGTAGAAGTAAGTTTATTTCCAGTTAAATAGTAAGTGGTGTGGGACAAAAATGTCAATGGGGAAAAAAAAGCTATTAATGGATCCTTGATGAATAGGACAAGTATTTGAGTTTCTTTTCCAGCACTGAACTCTCCAGACATCTGAATGTGCTCCCCTTGTGATCCGTGTTTCACATTTAAAGGTGTTATACTCAAGTTTCCACATTGGGGTGGGGAAGGAGTAATAATGTGCCTACAACTTCCATGAAAGAAAAAGATGAGATAATTTTTATGTCATAATCTCCTTGAGATTAGAGATTGATCCCTTGTGTTTTAATCCCCAATGTTCAAAGAGTGGCTACATAATAACTGCTTGTTAGTTCATTGCTATCATAGACTAGCTAGGAAAGCATCATTTAATTAAATCAGCACAGACTGGTTAAAAACTATAGCAGCGAGGTAGTGCAATGGGTAGAGTGCCAGACCTGGAGTCAGGGAGACTCACCTTCCTGAGTTCCAATCTGTCATCAAACCCTTACTATGACCCTGAGCAAGTCACTTAACCCTGTTCACCTCAGTTTCCTCATATGTAAAATGAGCTGGAGGAGGAAGTGGCAAACCACTCCAGCGTCTTTGCCAAGAAAATCCCAAATGGGGTCGTAAATAGTCAGAAACAACTAAAATGATTGAACATCAACTCCAAAAACAGATTGAAAAAATCGCTTGACTAAAACAACCCAGAAAATGTAGTGATGAGGCAAATTGGAACTCGAGACTCCTGACTTCTAGATCGGTTGTCTTCCCAGCATCCCATACTGCCTGTGCATGCTCTGTAATTTTTAAGTCTATTGATATATGAATTGATTCTTTAATTAGTTTAGTCCCACATTTCCACAAAAGTCCTATATCTTTTTCTTATCAAAGCAACAAGGCTGATGCTGGCTCTTAGAGTTCATGTTAGTGACTATGTACTAGTGAGTCCTACCAAATGGCAAAGAACTAAAGTATGAGCTAAATGATGGTTTGGGCATATGATATATGGGGAGCTAGCCGAGTACAGAAGGTCACAGCAATCAATCCATTAGTAAGACATACTCAAGCATAAATATGTATAGGATGAATATGTATATATACATATATAATATCATAAAGTATAATACGATACAATATAAAACACCTAAAAGATACTTAAGGGAGGAAACTAGCATTTGGGGGAATCAAGAAAATCTTCAAGTGGAACGTGGTCTTCCAAAAAATTGGAAACTATGTATTATTACTGCTATTGTTATTGTTATTTCATAATTTCATGAAGTCTTTTTGTGGAGATGGGTAGCGCTTTGTGAAATCATAGGTGTTTAGATGTAGGTCAAAATAGCCATGCAAAATGCTCTGGCATTTAAAATATTTGTCAAAATAGTTACAATTTACAAAAAGTTATGACTTTTTTCTTTTATTATAGATAAGAAGGAAAGAAATGGATGGAGGAAATGAAACAGATGTGACCTATTTTATTCTAGTTGGTTTCTCAGAGCATCCCAAAGCCCAAGTCATATTCTTCTGTTTTCTCTTAATGTCCTATCTTATTATATTAATTGGGAACAGCCTCATTCTCTTCTTGATCCACTATGATTCCCGGCTCCATACCCCCATGTATTTTTTCCTAAGTAATCTGTCCTTCCTGGATATCTGCTACACTTCATCTAGTGTGCCTCAGATTCTCATCAACTGCTTGGTCAAGATTCCATCTATCTCTTTGGGCCAGTGTCTGGCACAGATGTGTGCTGGCCTCTATTTGGGGGTTGCAGAATGTCTGCTGCTGGCCGTAATGGCCTATGATCGTTGCATTGCCATTGGTGACCCACTACGCTATTCAGTTAGGATGAGTTTCCAGCTCTGCATCAAGCTAGCAGTAGCATCCTGGGTTACAGCCTTTCTGCTGACTGTGGTTCCAACCCTTACAATGCCACTGGAGTTCTGTGGCCACCACATGATCAATCACTTTTCTTGTGAACTCTTAGCCATCCTCAAGCGTGCATGCAATGATCTGAAGTTCTATGAGTGGTTGATGATGGCCACCAGTTCTCTGACTCTTCTTGCACCCTTTACCTTCATCCTTTCCTCCTATGGGCGCATCCTTGGAGCTGTCCTGAAGATGCACTCAGCAGAGGGTCGAAAGAAGGCTTTCTCCACCTGCAGTTCCCATATAACTGTGGTAGTTATCTTCTATGGTACAGCCATTTCAGCATACATGATTCCCCAGGGCAAAGCAAGCCAGGATCAGGACAAGATCATCTCTATGCTGTATGGTATCCTTCCACCCATGCTCAACCCTCTCATCTACAGCCTTCGAAATAAGGATGTGAAAGAGGCATTAAAGAAACTAATGGGGGAGAAGAATGTTTCCTAAGAAGAAATGTTTGGTTAATTTTTAGCAAAACTGGGGAAATGAAAGAAGTGGTAGTTTTACTAACCAAAATAAAATTTATTTTTCAAAAATTCCTGCAATCACTAGGGTATTAAATGATGAGGCTGGACAATTGCTTTCTCAAAAATGGAGTTTCAACTAAGAAAGTCTGAACTCTCCCTTTCCACATCACCACATGCTCACATGGAAGAAGAATCTCAAGAATTTCCATCAGTTCAACAATGACCTTCTCATGCACAGAAGTTCATCTGGGGATAGGCAGTCTGATGCAGTGGAAAGAATTCTGGTTTGGGAATCAGAAGGCTTGCAACCAAATCCCACCTCTGCCACTTACTACTAGTATGAATTTGGGCAAATCATTTAAATTCCAGGAATGTCAAATGAATGAATTTTACACTATAACTAATAATAATAATAATAATAATAATAATAATAACTGACTTGTATGTAGTGCTTTAATCCTGCAAAACACATCATGTATATTCCCTCCTTTTTCTCCTTACAATCATCTTACAAGCCAAATGAAATCATTGTTACTACTTTTTAAGATATGACAACAAAATGAAGATCACTAAGTGACTTAATCATGAACAAAAAACCAGTGAGTGAGTGGTGAAATTTGGATGGAGACCTTTTTAACTGCAAGTCTAGTTTTCAACTCACTCAGCCAAAGTATCTTTTTAAGGTCCCTTTTATTTCTAAATCCATGGATTCTATAAGAGGTAAGCTTCTGTGAAATAATGACTTCCCAATAGCTCCTCAATAGTGGGCATTCTGTAAAACATTATAAGTCTCTAGTCCTCTTCCTGAAACTTTCCCAATACACACCAACCTTACATGCTCTTAGTGCCTCTATAATTTAACAACAAAAATAATAGCAACTTGTTACCATTAGTAATAATCATAATGATAATAACAGTAATCATCATCCAAATAACATGTATGTATACAGTGCTTTAGGGCAGCTAGTTTGCATGATGGATAGAGTGGCAGGACTAGAATTGAGAAGACCTGAGTTCAAATTCAGCCTCAAATACTCAAGAGCTCTGTGACCCTGGGATCATCACTTAATCCTGTTGGCCTCAGTTTCTTCATCATCAGTAAAGAAATTGCCAAGGAATTTGTTAAGAAAACTCCAAATGATGTCAGACAGACTGAAATGACTCACCAGCAACATAGATTGCTGAATGCTTTGCAAAGTACCTTACATAAGTTAATGAAACAGAGCAGAGGCTAATTAGTTATTTTCTCTAGCCATGGTACTGAATGAATTGATTGCTACTTTTTAACATGATATTGGCAGGAAGAGGAATGTGCCTGTCCCTTACTAAGCACAAAGTTATTGCATCAGTGCTATTATCCTGTCAGAAAGCATTTTTACAACTATATGGGATTCTCTTGAAAGATTAACTAAATAAGCAATGATTACCTCTCCTAAATTCAACACATTGATCCTTTCTGCCTTCCTTAGAAGTCCTGAAGGGACTTTAGGTACAACCTTTGTCCCTAAGAACCTTTAACAATTTGGTCCATACCTCTGACAGCTTCCAGAGCACAAAGCTGGCTCCCCTCTTCTAAGCTCTCTAAATGAATAACAGTGCTTCAGTGCCTGTGAGTGCTTCAAGACCTTGCTTATTGGACTAAACCATTAATTTACCCTTAGACTATGCATCTCATTCTGGTTTATGGAATCAGGAGCTCCCAGAGATGAGAAAAGAAAAGAAAAGAATAGAATAGAAAAGAAAAGGAAAGGAAAGGAAAGGAAAGGAAAGGAAAGGAAAGAAAAGAAAAGAAGAGAAAAGAAAAGAAAAGAAAAGAAAAGAAAAGAAAAGAAAAGAAAAGAAAAAAGGAAAGGAAAGGAAAGGAAAGGAAAAGGAAAGGAAAGGAAAGGAAAGGAAAGGAAAGGAAAGGAAAGGAAAGGAAAGGAAAAGGAAAGGAAAGGAAAAGGGAAAGGAAAGGAAAGGAAAGGAAAGGAAAGGAAAGGAAAGGAAAGGAAAGGAAAGGAAAGGAAAAGGAAAGGAAAGGAAAGGAAAAGGAAAGGAAAGGAAAGGAAAGGAAAGGAAAGGAAAGAAGCAAAAACCTCAGAGGTTCTCAAAGCTATTTGTTACGAGGATGTATATACTCTCCAGTCTCCCCACTTCTGCTTATAAGCAACCAGATTTGGAGAAATTTACTCTCTTTTGAAAGAAACTACCCCATTTAGGTACAGTTCTACTTTTAGGAAGTATTCCACTCAATTGAAATCCACCTCTGTAATTTCCATACTTTTCTTTGACTTCTACTCCATTAAAACAAGTGACTAATTCTTCCTTTCAAGTATTTGAAAATTGTGACCATTCCCTGAATCTTCTCTACTCTGGGATAAATATGTCCACCTCCTTCATCTAGTCTTTCAGAGGCAAAATAGCCAACCATATTCTTGGCACCTCAGTTGTTACCTTCTGTTTAGCCCCTCCCATTTTTCACTGTTTTACCTAAAATGTAATATTCAAAACAGAATGCAGCACTACAAATGAAGAAGATACCAGGGCTCAACTATTGCTTTGATGCATTTTTTCTCTGTTCCACATTGTTAGAATCTGAAGGAAAAGATATTCAAATTATCAACAGAAGACACTATTTCAACTCAAGTTTCCCTATAATGTAAAAGGAATATCCAGAGTAGAAAAAGAATAAGCTAAATTGTCAAGGAAAAGCCTAGAATCCAATTGTTGCATAGTTTTAATAAATAGGAAATGAAGAACCCACACTATATCATCCAACTTTTTAAAGTCCATTTTGTTTCATCTCATCCGTGGATCACATTCCTATCTATTCCCTTTCATCTACTTCCAGAATCCTTAAATTACTTATATCTGAGTATCTTTTTGGGTTACTCTGTGTGTGTGTGTGTGTGTGTGTGTGTGTTTTGTGTGTGTGTGTGAGAGAGAGAGAGAGAGAGAGAGAGAGAGAGAGAGAGAGAGAGAGAGAGAGAGCGAATGGCAAAATCAATAATACTGGAACATAAGCTTCCTTTCCTTTGCTTACTTTATTCCTGGAATCGCTGTGCAAAGTCCTAAACTAAGAATAGGTATTCAATTTTTTTAAATGCTGCGATATACTGGTACAAACACTTCTTCCTGAAATTTCTCTGAATGCCGCCTTTGACAATTTTGTGAATGTGTGGATTCACATTTAGTCTCTTTCAAACAAGCTTAGAAAGAGGCCAGCAATAGGAGTTGCAGAATATATGAGAGGTAACTATGATGTAATGGAAAGCACAAAGTATGACAATTCAGGAGATTAGTCTTATGTCTGCCAGAAACTGGTTGTTTGACCCTTGGTAAGATATAACTTGCCTCTGGGCACCAGTTTCCTCATTTGGAAAATAACAACAATGGACTAAATTGATTCTAAAGTCCTTCACACTATAACTATTCATAGTACATGATTGTGTGATCACATTGTATAAGAAAAATTTTCCAGGTTCAAAGTTCCTGAAAATCACATTAACTCAGAGTAGGAACTGATCTCAGAAGCCACCTAGTCCTACTTGTATCTGTATATGCTGTGTCTCTAAAAAGTGGGCATCCAGATTTCTCTTGCAAACCTTTGCTGAGGGAGAGCCCACTCTTTGGGAGACAGTTCATTCCACTTTGAGACAGATCTAATTATGAAATGCTTCCTTCCACACAAAGGCCAATTCTACTCTTTGTGGAGTTCCACTATTCCTAGTTCTGCTTTTCCAACCCTAACAGAACAAATTTAATTCTTGCACGTCAAAAGTCTTGAAGGACTTGAGAACATCTACAACTTCCATATCCCACTTCCACAGACTAAACATCATAATAACAATATTTGCTAAAATTTGCAAAGTGCTTTAAACTGTGAAAACCACATTTCATATGAGCATCACATCAAAAACATAGCATAATCCTTATTATTGCATAGGGTGATACTAATATCTATAATATCCCCTTTAATTGGAGTTTGCTATAAAACAGCATCTCCAGTTCATGATCCTGTTTGTCCTTGACTAGATTCCCTTCTGCTTGCCCATTTCCTTCTTAAAATGTAGCACCCTAAAGGAAATTCAGCACTCCAGACATGACCTGACCAGAGAGGGGGAGTACATACTCAAAAACTGTAGCTGAGATGATGTGCACTCTAAAGAATGTTGGAGATCAATGGCATCCCATCCAGTACACAATGAGGAAGAGAACGAGACGAAATCTTTGAATGTTGGACACTAGACAAATGATGAAGGCTTTCTAACAGAATATAACATGCAGAAGAAAGATGATATGAAGAGTATATGGAGGGATTGGAATGGAGAGACTTTGGCTGTGGCAAGAAAAGTACTAGGGAAGGTACTATAATAGTACAAGTGAATGGGGGAGAAGGAGTATACTAGAGCAGTAACAATGGAAAGAGACAGGAGAGAAGGTATGAGAAAAAGATTTAAGAGCCCTGACTCTGATCCCACTCAAACGCCCTGGTAAGAAATCATATATGAGCTCCAATAATGGGGGTGGATATAACAGACATGCTTAGCTCTTTCTTTTAGGCTTCTCACTTCCAACAAACTACGTCTTGGATAGATAATTGCATCTTCTTCTGAAGAGGTTCTCCAAAATGCGGTCAACTCTGATCTCATGGGACAATGATGGTTAAAGATATGGTATAGATATTGTTATAAGGCAATACAAAGGCAGAAGCAGGAGATCCTGCTTCCAGAATTCTGGAGACGTGGCAGGGCTGTTGCTTCTCCTAAAGGACAGGCTGGAGGTTGAGTTTTGTCTAGTCCTCTAGGGTAGACCTAGTGAACTGGCTATTATCTCTGCTGTGGCTTTCCTGTTGATCCATCACAGGAACTTGCTGTCCCCGTGTATCCTGGGCACTGATTGAGCTCCTACAGAGCTGCTTGAGACACCAAAAGCCATCTGTCAGGGAGACTATTCCTTTGAGCCCTGGTCCTGCTTATCTTCCTACCTCCATCACCCTGCAAGGGGGAAATTGGGGTTAGAGAAGTATAGTTTATTGTAGGAACTTTTATTGTAGGTAGAGAGCTGACGGGCAGTGCAGATAGCATCTCTCTGAAGTTACCAGCTTGTTTTGGGGAGGGGGCTATTTATGTTCTTTAGTTTAGATATCCCAAGCCCCTTTTCACCTTTCCCTTAGGTCTCAAACCAAACTGTCCTGTGACTATACAGTATCTGTGTTTCTTAGCTCAGGGTCTGGCTCTGCCTCCCTAGGAGGGTCTACCCTTCCCCAACCAGATTACTGGCCCTATAATACCATATATATATATACATATGGAATACAGAAAAGGCTGGATTCAAGAGGGCAGAGTGGCAAGACTGAAGTCGTCCTCCTGTCACAGTGGCATGAAGGGGTCATTTGCTTCCCTTCTGTGTAGTTGTTTCTTCAGCTTTGGAATGACGGAGTAACTTAATACTAACAATAACAGAACACTTACTATGTGCCAGGCACTGTGCCAAGCGCTTCACAATTATTTTCTCCTCTGATCCTCCCAAAGATCCTGGAAGATGTGTGCTAATATCATCCCCATTTTATTTCATTTCATCTTTAACCTTTTTACAGGTTAATTACACAATGCTGTGTATTGGTTCCAAGAGCAGAAGAGTGGTAAGGGCTAGGAAATGGGGGTCAAGTGACTTGCCCAGGGTCACACTGCTGGGAAGTGTCTGAGTCCGGATTGGAACCCAGGACTCCCCATCTCTAAGCCTGGCTCTCAATCCACTGAGCTACTCAGCTGCCCCCTCATTCCCACTTTAAAAATGGGGAAACTGAGGTAGATGGAGGTTAAGGGTTTTGCTCAAGGTCACAGAACTGAACAGTGGCAATACCAAAGTTGCCCTTTTGTCACCCTAAGGGTGGCCCTAAGGGGTTTTCCTGTCTCAAGGAATATTTATAACTCAAGGTCTGGTGTCCTGACCACTGTGCCACCTAGCTGCCCCCTAATATATTCACTAAATCCTGCTAGTTATGATGTTCTATGGATGGAAGCTCTACAATTTGCATATTTTCAAATTCCTCTTAAACTGGGGGGGGGCAGTAATTTAGGTTCATACATGTATACATACATGTATATATGTTTAAAAGTGTGTGTGTGTGTCTGTGTGTGTTTAGGCTTGCCATGACTCAGGGTTTCCATCCTCTATTCTCTTGACCTTCAGATTCTGGAGATCTACGTACTGTGATTCTAGTGAGGTCAGTTAATTATACCAATAAATACACTAATTGTAATTGTACTGTGGCCTTCCTACCCCCACTGAAGCTGTCACAGGGGGTTTTCTCAGCACCTGCATCACTTGTTTTCTCATTTGATCCAACGACTACATCTTTAAAAACTTTTTAAGTGAGTCAGAAAGTTCACTCTGGATTCCCCAGCCACTCGCAGAACTTCTGATTTTAATGAGTACTTGTTCCCACAGAGGTCTCCTCCTGAAGGCCCTCGAGACAATGAGGAGGAGAGAAGAAGGACAGTTTTATTTCCTTCTGCAATTATTTTCTTCCTTTTATTTTGGCTCAATCCAAGCACCAGCCCTCTATCACAAGGGGATGCCCCCTGTAATTGTGTGGGGAGACTGGAAAGTGAAGGCTAGAAGGAAAGAGAAAGTTCAACCTTGGTGATCTCTCCAGAGGCCAATTCTATGAACTGCTCTTTAGTAGAAGCTGATTAGTCCTTGGCATCACCTAAAGCCACCCGCAGTGTGGCTGGGAAAGATGGGTTGGACATCTTTGGAAAATATTTTCTATTCTAGTTGTGTTCATGAAAGCCTGGTTAGGAATTAAGAGGTAGAAATGGAAGAAGACTTCTTTTGAACCAAAGCCAGCTTCAAGGGTCTTTCCTACTGTCATCTTCCACATGCTCTACCTAGAATACCATTGAATAAGAAATGAGAGAGAGAACCTTGGGAAGAGGCAGCATGAAAGACAATGAAAGTATATTTTAGAGGGAGAAAGTTGGAGACAGACAGACAGACAGAGAGATAGAGACAGAAATACAGAGACAGAGACAGAGACAGAGACAGAGACAGAGAGAGAGACCTCTTTGAAGAATCCCATTTCATCAAAAAATAAAATGATGGAAGGTGGAAGGTACTTTCAAATATAGATTCTTAAAACAGAGAATATAAAATATCAGAGTTTGGGAAAAATGTGAGAACATAAGATGTTAAATATAGGTGGGTCTGTAGAACAAAGAACAAAAAATGTTGGACCTGGGCACAACCCTAGAACACAAAATATTAGATCTGGGAGGGTTGATAGAACATGAAGTGTCAGAATGAGAAGAGTCCTGAGAAAGTAGGATATCAAAATTTGAATAGACTTGGAAGGATGTAGAATCAAAAACTCTTCTCTTATACATAAGTAAACAAAGGTTTAGAGATGAGAAATACTTTACCTTAGAGCTCACAACAAAAGAATGGCAAAGTTATAATTAGCACCCAGGTCACATAATGGAATTGTAGGTAGAAATGATTAATTGTCATTTAGTTAGCCCTTTAAAGTTTCCAAAACACATCAATACATGATTTCTTTTGAGCCTCACAATAAGAAGGAAGGAAGGAAGGAAGGAAGGAAGGAAGGAAGGAAGGAAGGAAGGAAGGAAGGAAGGAAGGAAGGAAGGAAGGAAGGAAGGAAGGAAGGAAGGAAGGAAGGAAGGAAGGAAGGAAGGAAGCAAGGAAGCAAGGAAGCAAGGAAGCAAGAAAGGAAGCAAGAAAGGAAGCAAGAAAGGAAGCAAGGAAGCAAGGAAGCAAGGAAGCAAGAAAGGAAGCAAGGAAGCAAGGAAGCAAGGAAGCAAGGAAGGAAGCAAGGAAGCAAGGAAGCAAGGAAGGAAGCAAGGAAGCAAGGAAGCAAGGAAGGAAGGAAGCAAGCAAGCAAGCAAGGAAGCAAGGAAGGAAGGAAGGAAGCAAGCAAGCAAGGAAGCAAGCAAGCAAGGAAGCAAGCAAGCAAGGAAGCAAGGAAGGAAGAGATGGTATGAATGCAAAAAAAATTGAGTTGAGGGGACATAATCACTATTTTACAATATTTTTAGGCCTGGCACATGAAAGAGGAACAAGCTATTTCCTGTGTGATTCCAAGGAGAAGGAGAAGAATCTGCTAGAGTGGTGACTGCCTCTGGCTCCATGTTAGAAGTCTGACAGTAAGTTCCAGTTCTGATTCTAAATAGCTGTGTGATATCAGGTAGGTCATTAACTTTTCTGGGCTATACAGTTTCCTCATTTGTATAAAATGAGGGTTGTACTATAGGTTATCTAAGCTTCTTTCAGCTCTCAAAAGCTAAAATTCCTTTGAATGTGTACATTAACCATAGGCAAATATTGGCTCAGTTTTTTAAAATCACTATCTCAAGAAATCACATATGAAGAAGAGGAAGAGAGTGTGCTCCCTCTCACTAGATGATTTCATGAAGATTGTGGATGATCATTCATCAAGAGCTCTCTAGACATGGCCACCCTGCCATGGACAGGAAGTTGAACTAGTTGGCTTCTAAAATGACTTCCAATTGAATGGTCTAATTTTTGCTCAGTCATGTCCAACTCTTTGTAACCTCATTTCATGTTTTCTTGGCAAAGATCCTGGAGTAGTCTCTCAATTCCTTCTTCAGCTCATTGTACATATGAGGAACTGAGGCAAAGAGTTAAGTGATTTGCCCAGGGTCACACAGATAGTGCCTGAGAACAGATTTGAGCTTAGGAAGATGAGTCTTCCTGACTTCAGACCCAGCATTCTATCCATTTGTTTCCTATCCAACTATTCTACTTAGTTGTCCAGACTGAGCTAAACCTTCCATTTCTTGCAAATCAAAACAACTCTGAGGTATCACCTCACACCTAGCAGATTGGCTAACATGACAGCAAAGGAAAGTAATGGATGCTGGAGGGGATGTGGCAAAGTAGGGACATTAATTCATTGCTGGTGGAGTTGTGAATTGATCCAACCATTCTGGAGGGCAATTTGGAACTATGCCCAAAGGGAGCTAAAAGACTGTCTGCCCTTTGATCCAGCCATAGCACTGCTGGGTTTGTACCCCAAAGAGATAATAAGGAAAAAGACTTGTACAAGAATATTCATAGCTGCGCTCTTTGTGGTGGCAAAAAATTGGAAAAGGAGGGGATGCCCATCATTTGGGGAATGGCAGAACAGATTGCGGTATATGTTGGTGATGGAATACTATTGTGCTAAAAGGAATAATAAAGTGGAGGAATTCCATGGAGACTGGAACAACCTCCAGGAAGTGATGCAGAGCGAGAGGAGCAGAACCAGGAGAACATCGTACACAGAGACTAATACACTGTGGTATAATCGAATGTAATGGACTTCTCTCCTAGCAGCAATGCAATGATCCAGGAAAATTCAGAAGGACTTATGAGAAAGAACACTATCCACATCCAAAGGAAGAACTGTGGGAGCAGAAACACAGAAGAAAAACAATTTCTTGATCACATGGGTTGATGGGGATATGACTGGGGATGTAGACTCTAAATGATCACCCTGGTGCAAATATCAATAATATGGAAATAGGTCTTGATCAATGATACATGTAAAACCCAGTGGAATTGCTCATTGGCTATGGAAGGGGAGAGGGAAAAGGGGGAGGGAAAGAATATGAATCATGTAACCATGAAAAAATATTTTAAAGTAATTAATTAAATAAAAATTTAAAGACTTTCCATTTCTAAAAATATTTTTATTTTCTCTTGATCTATAAATTGCAGAGAGGGTTTGTGATTACTGAAAAGAACATTGACATTGAAGTCAGTGGACCCAGATTAATATAGTTAGTTTGTTATTTTCTACTTGTGTGAACATGGATAACAAGCTCCCTGAGCCTCAGTTTCCTCCTCTGTAAAAGGAAGGGAATGAATTTTAGATGATCTCTAAAGTCCCTTCCATATATGTCTATGGTCCTGTAGTCAGTCCTTTAGCTATATCACAACTGGAAAAGTAGTCCAAGGCCAATAAACTTGTAGACCTCTTGAATTATCTTTACTCTTCACTCTCTCTGTGGAAATCCTAGCCATCTTGAAATCTCTCATTCTATTGATGTATGGAAATTTCAACATGTCTTTATTAAAATAGAAGGAGGAAAATAAATTAAATTCATAAAAGACATCATGGGAGATGGTCATGAGTTGAGTTAACTGGCCATACTTTTCCATCCTCTTCTTGAGGATCCATGCTAAGGTGGATAAATCACAAGGCTGACTCAGGGCTAAGTTTTTGAAGTCCTTTTAAAATGACTTATTTACCATCCAAAGATCTCTTAAGAGACCTTCTCCATCCAGAAGTATCTATGTTCTAATTGATGAGAGAAGAATGAAGATTCATCCACCAAGGTTAGTCAATTTGCTGATAAATGATATTGTTGCTTTGTATTTCTTTCCCTTGCCTTTGGTCAAGCACTATACAGTTGCAAACCCTGAAGCCTGTGATTTCTTGAAGCATCCTTGATGACCTCAAGGCTGAGCATGATATGGGTAAGAACTTTCCTTCTATGGTGAAATAAGCTACTCTTGCTTCTAATCTGTGAACTGCATGGTCCAATCACAACAGCTCAGATTTCTCTTTTGTTTTAAGGCCTACAAATATGTTTCCTGAAAAATTTTTTAAATTATTATTATTCCTAATTTACAGGGAAAAAATTGACACAGAGAAAAGACTTTCTTTCCCTAGGATGTTCAACCAAGATCTCCTGCACCAAGGTCTTGCAACTTTTCTATTTAAATAAAATGTTTAAATTAGAATCTTAGAAATAATTCAGACCAATATTTTTACTTACACAAAAGAAAACTATGAATTATAGAGATGAAATTACTTACTGATAGATCGTACAAGTATAATCTACATCAAATTGCTTGCCATTTTAGTGAAAGATAAGGGAAGGGGGGCAGTATGGAGAGCTTTTAGAATTGAGAATTTTGGAAAATCAATGAAAAATTGCTTTTGCATGTAACTAGGAAAAATGAAATACTATTTTCGCATTTTTAGTTACTTGCTGACTTCATATGACCAATAAACATCAATAACTGAACTTAAAACAAAGTCCTCAAATGTCATAGTCAATGATATTTGCACAATAACACTCCCCACACTGATTCTATGCTAAATTTGGAGATAGATTCCAGTTACATTTTATTTTCTAGGATCATAGAGTAGAAAATCACTGATAGATGATTTCAAAGAGGATTTAATTATACCTACTCATTTTACAAATAAGGACACTGAGATTTGGGTGAAGAGGTGAAGTATCCTGTCTACATTCACACAAAGGCTTTAGCTGACTGAACTAGAACCCAACTTGAATGTTTTTCAGGCTAGGGCACAGCAAACTTCCTATCACTTCAGATTCCCATTTCTCTCTGGAATTGGTTACTGTCTTTTAGAATCAAACTCACTCTGAAGAATACCATTTCAATGACAGGTCTGGGATAGCAAAAATTTTCAGATAGGGGAAGCTAGGTCGGTAGCACAGTGGATAGAGCACCCTGCCTGGAGTCAGGAAGATCTGAGTTCAAATGTGGCCTCAAACATGTTCTAGTTCTGTGACCATGGCCAAGTTAACTCCAATTGCCTAGTTCTTTCCACTATTCTGTCTTGGAATTGATACTTAGTATAATAAGTATATACAATGAAAGGGAAAATATGTGGCTATATATTCATATAAGGATGATACACTTAGTATTGATTCTAAGACTGAAGGAAAGGGTTTAAAAAATAAAAATAAGACTTTTCTGGTAACTTACTTAGATGAAGCCCTACTTCATTGACATAAATGCCAATATCAGTGAAATATGTAGATTAGATAGATAGATAGATATATAGATAGATAGATGAATGGGTGGATAGATAGATAGATAGATAGATAGATGGATGGATGGATGAGTGGATAGATAGATAGATAGATAGATAGATAGATAGATAGATAGATAGATAGATAGATAGATAGATGGATGGATGGATGGATAGAGATAGATAGATAGTTAGAGATAGATAGATAGATAGATAGATAGATAGATAGATAGATAGATAGATAGATAGATATAGATATAGATAGATGGATAGATGGATGGATGGGTGGATGGATAGAGATAGATAGATAGATAGATAGATAGATAGATAGATAGATAGATAGATAGATAGATATAGATAGATGGATAGATGGATGGATGGGTGGGTGGATGGATAGAGATAGATAGATAGATAGATAGATGGATGGATAGATAGATGGATGGATGGATAGATAGATATAGATAGATGGATAGATGGGTGGATGGGTGGATGGATAGAGATAGATAGATAGAGAGATAGATGGATAGATATATAGATAGATAGATAGATAAATAGATAGATAGATAGATAGATAGATAGATAGATAGATAAGACAAATTTGTAGAGTTTCTTGTGTCAGGTTTTCCTTGAACCTCTTCTCTAGGAGTAAGAGGCCATTTAAAACATTTTCTTCTGATTAAAATAATAATAGCTCAGGTTAACACAATATTTCACTCAAAATATCTTTTGTGAATTTTGCAATGTCTCTATGAGATAGGTTGAAAGTATATCCTCATTTTACAAATCAGGAAACTGAGAATGAGAGAGGACAAGGACTTAATTCAACATTATACAGGAAGCAAGTTATGGAGCTATAACTCTAAGCTAAATCATCTTTTTATAAGTCCAATAAATTTTTCACTACACTAACAGTGGACTTAACCTTGAGATAAATTTTTATAGTTCAGGGAATTATGTTTCATCCTGTATAGATAGGAAATAGTTAGATGGGGACATGAATGAGAGCAAAGTGGAGCAAGTACAAAGAGAGCAAAGATGTCTGTTGTTTGATGTGGCCATTGGATTTGCTGAGCTGCTTTCATCCCTTTCTTCCTTGCAAGGGCTTATTCATTGAACAGGACCAATAAATACATTTAATGAGATGGAAGATGCATGTGGCTATATTTGGATATAAGGATGATAAAAATATGAAGCATAGAGGGATTTTTCAGAACCCTTTCAAGGACAATGAATATTTCACATTGGTATTCAAAATGTCTGTCTTAGTTTCCTCCTCATCAAATGGAATAGCAAATACGGATACAGTATACCTCAGAAGGTTGTTATAAGAATAAAATGAGATCATTTATGTGGAAGTATCTATCAGAAGGTACCTCCCAGCCCAGAGAAGAACTGGCTTGTAAATGACCAAACAAAATTAGTGAAAGAACTGGGATGAAATTCAGAGCCTCTAGATTTCCAGTTCAGTACCCTCTACTCTCCCCACCAACCTTCCACCATTCCTGGATATCTCTAAGTGTTTTGACATTATAAAGGGCTACATATATCTGAGTTGCTATTCATTTTATTATAATTGCTTGCCCTGAACTTATGTCCTATGTGTCATGTTGCATTACAAAACAAAGGTAATTGAACCTTTGAACGCACTCTCCCAATGACAGAAAAGTATTTATATCCAAGTTCAACAATAATCTAGATGACATCTAGGAACCAACTCAACTAAATGTAGAGAACTTCTCATAAGAAGGATGGATATCAGGTCATGAAATGCTTTGGCCATAGCCACCCATGTAGATCCTCTTTGTAGGCTTTGATGGGTACATAAAGTCAAAAAGATTTTGAGTTAAAAAGTCAAAATGCCCCCATGTAAATTGGAAATTGGTCTGCAAATTAGAAAATATATGTGTGTTATATATGACATATATATTTAATAACCACTTTGGAACTCAATGTGTTTTTTTCTCTTTGTTGCTTCAGGTAGAGGAAAAGGAATGCTATGGATAGAAGAAATGGCACAGATGTGACCTATTTCATCCTGATTGGGCTCTCAGAGTATCCCCGAGCCCAACTCATCTTCTTCTGCATACTCCTGGTGGCCTATATTGTCACCCTGCTCGGGAATAGCCTCATTCTTCTCCTGATCCACTATGACCCTCAGCTCCACACCCCCATGTATTTCTTCCTCAGCAATTTGTCTTTCCTGGACATCTGCTATACTTCATCTACCGTGCCTCAGATGCTCATCAACTGTTTAGTCAGGACTCCCATCATCTCCCTGACTGAATGCCTCGCACAGATGTGTGTCCTTCTCTACTTGGGTGTTGTAGAATGCCTCTTTCTGGCCATCATGGCCTATGACCGTTTTGTAGCCATCAGCAACCCCCTGCACTATGCGGTGAAAATGGGGCCCCAGCTGTGTTTACAGCTGGCAGTGGTGCCCTGGTTTGTATCATTTATCATCGCTGTGGTCCCAATCCTGACCATGCCACTGGATTTCTGTGGCCACTACATTATCAACCACTTCTCCTGTGAGCTCTTGGCAATCATCAAGCTTGCATGCAATGATTTGAAGTTCTTTGAATTGTTAATTATGGCCACCTGTTCCCTAACTCTCCTGCTACCCTTTACATTTATCCTAGTATCCTACGGGCACATCTTGGTAGCTGTGTTGAAGATGCGCTCAGCTGATGGACGAAAGAAAGCCTTCTCCACCTGCAGCTCCCACCTCACGGTGGTAGTTATCTTTTATGGCACTGCCATCTCCATGTACATGATGCCGCAGGACAAAGTCAGCCGAGACAAAGACAAGATTATCTCTATGATGTATTGCATTGTGACACCCATGCTCAATCCCATTATCTATAGTCTTAGGAACAAAGATGTGAAAGGGGCTCTGAGGAAACTAATAGGCAAAAAGAGTGACTCCTAAGAAATAGATCTTTGATTCCCTTCTTAGGAGATCTAGAAAAGCGTGGAGTTTTTTTTGTTGTTTTGTTTTTAGTGATATGTATCTTCTACAGCATAATGAGTATGAAAATAAGTATTGCATAATAACACATGTAGAACCTATATCAAATTGTTTAAGTCATAGGTAGAAATAAGGGAAGGGAGATAAATTGGAATTTCAAATGTGAGGAAATGCATATTAAAAATGGTTACTACGTGTAACTGGAAAAAAATAAATATTACTCCAAAAATGAAAACAGAAGATTGAAAAAAAATATCCAGAAGAGGAATGGCTACGAAAAAAAATAATAAATGAAAGGAAATGGGCAGCTGGATGGCTCAGTAAATTGAGATCTGAGCCTAGAGACAGAAAGGCCTGGGTTCAAATCTGACCTCAGACACTTTCTAGCTATGTGATTCTGGACAAGTCTCTTAATCCTCGTTGCTTAACCCTTAATGCTCTTCTGCCTTGGAACCAATACTTAGTATTGGTTCTACAATAGAAGGTAAGGGTTTAAAAAATGAAATGAAAGGAGGCAGTGGTTCGCAAGGTCTTCTGTTTTCAAGAAATCTATCCATCCAACAGGAAGATTTTTGTTGTGGTTTCAAACACACAAAGACATGGATAGAGCACAGTGTTTGACAGTCACTATTTCAGACATACAGTCTAGGACAGTACACAAAGCCTGAATATTTCTTGTTAGTTTTCCATTTTTTTTTGAGTTTTGTATTGTGCAGAGAAGCATAATGGGAGTGAAGGATAATGAATGTATTATACACACGTAGAAGTAACAGTGACAAAAACATGTTGGTTGGCTAGTAATAAGATAGTTGCTCTCATGCATTGCTGGTGTCATTGCAAATTCATTAAAATTCTTTGAAAAGACAGTAATGAATAACACTGATTTTAAAAAAAGTCATACCCTTTGATCCAACAATATCCTTATTAAGTATCTACCACAAGAATATTTTAAAAGAAAAATATATATGTATTAATATTTATAATGTCATTTTTATAATGTCCAAAATGTAAACAATATAAATAACTAATGATTGTGGTATAGCTGACTGAAACCCAGAATATTAATATAATGGCATGGTACAGCATGATAAAAAACTAAACAGATTGTATATAAAGATATATGAAATAACAAATCCAAGATAGCAGAAACAAGTGACTTCACTATACCTATTTCAGTGTGTGTGTGTGTGTGTGTATGTATACATGTTTGTGTTTGTATGTTTATGGGTTGTATGTGTCTGAATCCTAGAAGGAAATGTATAGAGAGAGTGAAGGGGACATAGAAATAACAGAAATGTTAAGTTTCTAAAGATTTAAATAGTTGTGAATTTTATTTCATATTTTCTTTATTATATTGAATTTAACAACAAATAAAATTGAGGAAAATAGAAAAAAGTCTTTATCATCACCTCTATGAGAATATTGTACTCTGGCCCTTGTTGACAAGAAATTAGCAAGAAAAGATTGGGAAGGTTCCAGTCTAGCTGGATATATCTCAAACTCACTATGTTCCAAACTGAGTTCAACATAAGAAGCCTTTCCCGATCTTTCTTAATACTAGTGCCTTCCTCTGTTGATTATTTCCTATTTAGTCTGTATAGAAATGTTTATAAGTCATGTGTTCCTTTAGATTGTGAGGTCCTCTAGACAGGCAGTCTTTTGCCTTCATTTGAATCTCCAGCACTTAACACAGTGCCTTGCACATAGTAGGGATTTAATAAGAACCTACTGACTGACTAATGTAATGATTATTTGCTGAAAGGGTAATTCAATTATATGACATTCTAGACAAGGCATCTTCCTCCACATCTGTCTTATCCGACCCATAGACCCTGCCATCTTAATTTCCCAGTGCTACCCTTCATCTCTGTCAAGCAACAGCAAACTTGGCACTGGTCAGAACATGTCAATGCCCTTAACACATGGTAGCATGGCCTTTCAATTCTCCATGACAGCCTACTTTAAAGTCAGGAGCTCAAGCTTGTCAACAAAATAAGATTTACTGGCAGTCAATTCTGTGCCTGTGCCTGTGCATTTATATCTGTTGACTGACACACCCTTGGCAGAGGGCATCTTCTAGGCTGTAGTGCTTGTAGAGAAAGGATTGTTTGCTTCTGGGTAAGGCAGTTGATTAATATTTGTCTTCCCATTGATCTCTAAAAGTCTCTGGGTTTGAAGACATCACAAAGTTGCTTGACCTTTTAGTGATTAATTTAACCTTTATAGGTACTTAGTACCCTTTTGTATTAGATCTAAAAATAGACCAACTAGCTTAGGGTTTTTGCTTCACTATAAGTATGAGTTGCGGACTTTTCATTGTTCAGTAAGGAGTTTACAACTTTATCTTCCCCTAAAGTGTGCCTAAGTATGGGTGGAGTAATGTTAAAATTCCCAATACATTCCTGATCAAGTACCTTCATTTGTTACAATAAGGGAATAGCCTTAACCAAATGTTCTAAGGTAGAGTCTGAGCAGTTTTAAGATTTACACAGGCTTTGTTTGCAACCAACAGAATTAAACCATTTATGGCAAATACATAACATCTCACTCTTCATTCCCTCAGACAACCAGAATTTCTCTTTTCCTGTCTATATACAGCATGTGACATATATAGCTACTTAATTATATGGTGTTCCTCCCATTAGAATGAAAGATCATGGAGTAACTAGGTGGTTCAGTGGATTGAGATCCAGGCCCAGAGAGAGGAGGCCTTGGGTTCAATTCTGGTCTCAGACAGGATTTTTTCATAGCCAAAATCCAGATGTTTATGATCAAAGACAAAAATACTATAAACATTGAGAAGGAATTAAGACTCCGAAGAGTCATGGTCAGAATCACACAAGATTTAGCAACCACTACTACAAAGGAGTAGAGAACTTGGAATATTTATAGAAGACAAAGGATATCAGCTTTCAACTATGAACAACTTATGCCTCATAAAAACAAATCCAAATCAAGGGAATTGCACTTCAATGAAATAAGAGAACTTCCAGCTATTGTTGAAGAAAATATCAGGGAAGAACAGAAACAAAATCACAAAGACGGAAGTCAAGAGAAACATTAAAAGAGAAATACAAGTCAAATACCATTAAGGACAAAGCAGGGATACACTGCTTACATTCCAATATGTGGGGATGAAAAATGAATCTCCTTTGAACCATGATCAGAAGTGAAAAAGAGTAATTAGAAAGTCTGGAACAAGTTCTAATATATCTCAATGTTTTTCAAAGCATGGAAATGGATAGTGTGGGTAATACCCTGGGCTAGGGATCTAGAAGAGATGAGAAAAATGGTTTTATACAATCAGAATGAGCAAATAGATGTCTATACCACAGAGAAGGATCTAGGAGGAAGAGGGGAGAAAATGACTCTTTTGAAATAGTCAAAGAATGAACTCCATAGGACAAATGATCAAATAAGCTCCCCCTTCCTAATAGAGATGAAAGATTGAGAGTACAGAATAATTTGGACATGGACAACGGAGCAATGTTGTCCTTTATTATTTATGTTTGTAACAGGAGTACATGGTTTTTTTCTTTATGAATTAGAGGCAGGCAAGGAGAGTAAGAGTATAAAATTGATTTTTTTAAATGATAAGAAAACATTCAGGTAACTTTCATAATTATGACTAGGAAAATTCTTAGTATTAGTTATTTATATATATTTAAAATCTAACTATATAAAACTTAAAATATTTTAATAAAATAAATGATGATCAAAAAAGACAAAACTACAGCCTGAATTTAATCAAATGTTACATCAAAAATGAACAATATAAGATATTATGTCCAAGAAGTAGGAAATTCCTTCAAAATTGGCAAAAAAGACAAAAAGGAAACTATCAATATCCCCAAAATCCCAAAATTCATAATAATGAAATGAGTGCATCATAAGTATGTGTATAATAAACCAGAAAAGAGGATTAACACCTGAAAAAATAATTTGTTATTTATTGCTTTGATTTTCATTTTCAATTATCAAAAAATTCAACATAACATTTTCAAACCTGTTCCAATTCCTTCTGGTTTTCCTCCTCTTCTTTTGGATATAATAAATATCTATTTTATGAACTAGTTCATCCTATACACATTTACAGTCATGATAATTAACTATGTATTTTCTTCTGTCCCCTTTTCCCCATTATTATTATTTCCCCATTATTATTCTTTCACCCTGACTCTCCTAAAAAGTGTTTTATTTTTGATCACCACTTCCCCCAATCCACCCTCCCTTATAATGGTCTCTCCCACCTTCCCTTATATCCAGCCTTTTCTACTTCCCCATAGGGTAAGATAGATTTCTATATCCAAATGAGTGTGTATATTGTCCCCTGTTTGAAAGACTTCTGATGAAAATAAGATCTAAGCATTATTCATCATCCCCTCATCTTCTCCTCCAGTGTAAGACCTCTTTTATGTCTCTTCTCTAAGTATAATCCTCTTTCATGCCCCTTAATTTTGGGGGGGGGGATTATTCCAACATAGTCAATTCACACCCACATCTTCTGTCCATGTATATTTCTTATAATGGCTCTAATAGTGATAAAGTTATGAAGTTATATATATATATATATATATATCATCTTTCTGAATAAGAATATAAACATTACAACCAAAATGCAGAAAAGCACAAATATTAAAAGAATCATTTTCTGATCATAATGCAATAAAAATTTGATTAGATAAATGGCTATGGAAAGGTATATTTTTATTATTTTTTTCAATTTTTTTCAATTTTTCAATATTAATTAAAAACTAAATAATTTAATCCTAAAGAATAATGAGTCAAGAACAAATCATAGAAACAATCAATAATTTTATTAAAGAGAATGACAACAATGTGACAATACTCCAAAATTTATGGGATATAGCCACAACAGTACTTAGGGGAAAATTTATATTTCTAACTACTTACATCAATAAAATAGAGAAAGAGCAGATCGATAAATTGAGCATGCAACTATAACAAATAAAAAAATTGAAATTTCCCAAATAAACACCAAATTGGAAATCCTGAAAACCAAAGGAGAGATTAACAAAATCTGCAGGAAGAAAATTATTAAACTAATAAATAAAACTAGAAGTTGGTTTTGTTAGGGGAGGGGGAGACAAAAAATAGATAAACAATTGGTTAATTTGATTATTAAAAGAAGTAAGAAAACCAAATTACTATTATCAAAAGTGAAAGGGGTGAATTGACCACCAAGGAAGGGAAAATTAAAGCTATTATTAGAAGCTATATCATCCAACTATATGCCAATAAGTCTGACAATGCTGAATATTTACAAAAATATAAATTGTCCAGATTAACAAAAGAGGAAAGAGAATACCAAAATCACAATGTAGAAAAAGAAACTGGACAAACTATCAATGACTTCCCTAAGAAAAAAAATTGATTACATTAAAATTTTTGCACAGAAAAAATCCAAAGCAGCCAATGACAGAAGAAAAGCAGAAAGCTGGGGAAAACTTTTTTTACAGCAAGTAACTCTGGTAAAGGCCTACATTTCTCAAACATATATAGAACTGAGTCAAACTATTAGAATACAAGTTATTCTCCAATTGATAAATGGTCAAAGGATGTGAACAGGCAGTTTTCAAATAAATCAAAGCTATCTATAGTCATATAAAATATCTTAAATCAATCTTGATTAGAGAAATGCAAATTAAAGCAACTCGGAAGTACCACATGACAGATTGGCCAATATGACTGAAAAGCAAAATGATAAATGTTGGAAGGGTTGTGGGGAAATTGGGACACTAATACACTGCTGGTGGAGTTGCGAACTGATCCAGCCATTCTGGAGAGCAATTGGGAACTATGCGCAAAGTGCTATAAAACTGTGTATAAGCCTTTGATCTAGAAACACTGCTATTAGGTTTGTACTCTAAAGAGATTTAAAAAATTAATAAAGAACCTATATGTATTGATAGCAGCTCTTTTTGTGATGGTAAAAAATAGGAAATTGAGGGAAAGCCCATCAATACGAGAATGGCTGAACAAGTTGTGGTATATGATTGTAACAATATATTATTCTATAAGAGATGAACAGGAAGATCTCAGAAAGATCTGCAAAGACTTACATGAACTGAGGCACAATGAAGTGAGCAGAACCAGGAGAACATTGTACATCGTAACAGCAATACTGTAAAATCAGTTAACTATGAATGGCTTAGCTATTCTCAGTCATATAATGATTCAAAGACTCAAGATTAAAAAGAAAATATCTTCTGGCTCCAGAGAAATAACTGATGGAGTCTCAAATGTAGACTGATGCATGTTTTTTTTTAAATTTTCTATTTTTTGGTTGGAGATTTCTTCCACAGAATGACTAATATGAAAATAGTTGACATGATTGCTGATGTATAAACTATATTAGATTGCTTACCCTCTCAGAGAATGAAAGGGAAGGGAGGAAGAGAATTTGGAACACAAAATTTAGGGAAAAAATGTTCTTGGATTTTTTCTAAATGCAACTGGGGAAAAATTAAATAATTTCCTTCCTTTCTTTTTTGTGCATGGGACACTCCTCTTCCCAATCACACTCAAAATGCCAAAGTTTCCCACAGAACACTAGCAAAAACAATATTTGAAATGAAAGCACACAATCAAGCAAAATCAATTCCTACCTTGTCCATATCCACAAATGTACTATTTATCAATCATCTTGAATCTCTCACATTTTGGTCAGTATGTAGGTAGCAGAGGTCTTTTTTAGACATATTCTGGAATAGTAGTTTGTCATTAAAATGATCAGTTGTAATATCTTTTTAAAGTTCTTGGTCTTTAGCAATGTTGTTATTATTATCAATTTATTCCCATGATGATATTCAGTTCATTCCAACAGTTCAGATGACTTGAGTTTGGAATGAAATTGCCTATCTTTGATAGCATGTTTGTGTTCAATTCCACTCACATACCAATATTTCTCCTGCTGTTGCACTGTAGTTGGGCATCAAACCTCGGTTGCTAATTCTTTGACCAAATAAAAGAAGATATTCTAAATATTTTTATATATTTTGTATACTTCGTCTCTCTTTGACGTTAAGGACATCCTGATGATGCCAGCGCGTCTCAGGATATTACTTTTGGGGTTTCACATCTCCACCAAGAGAGAATTAATTAAGATACTTGTGATTACTAGTGAATTCAAGCATACATGCTTTAGCTTGTTTTCAAAATTGAATTTTTAAATTAACATTCATTTTCTCTCTCTGACATGAACTCTCGAGACTCATGAAACTAATATACACAAAGAAAAAGTAAGAAATGATGATTGTGAGAGTTGCAGAGCCACGAGGAAGATCATATGAACTGATGGAAAGTCAAGTGAGCAGAATCAAAACACTTTACAACAACAGTATTGTAATGAAAGGCTTAAGAACACTGATTAATGCACATGAACACTTTTTATCTCCAGCGGAAGAAGGTTGAAATATGCTACCCAAATCCTGATAGAGATGAAGGATTCAGGGTGCAGGGTGGAATATAATCATTTTCTTTGGGCCTGGACAATGTGAGAAAATTTTCTCTCACTATACATATTTGTAAATTCCTTCCCATATTTGTGCCTGTCACTTTCTTATTACCTTTACCAATCTGAAAATTTTAAATTACTAGTTATTTGGATTAATGATTAAAGACGTAGAACATCTTTTTTCAGAAAGTTGCTGAAAATTTGGACTTCTTTCCTTAGAAGCTGTCTATTCATAGGTTTTGATCATATATCTACTAGGGATTGGCTCCTTTATATAAATCTGTATGTATTTTTTATATCCCTCAGATATGAGACTTTTATTAGAGAAACTTACTGCAAATCACTTTGCCACTTGATGGCTTCCTTTAATAGTTAGATACTTTGGTTTCTTCATGGATGCAAATTCCTCATTTTGTTTTGTATGATCTCCGCTTCTTCTCTAGTGATGCGGTCTTCCCTTTTTCATAATTTACAAAATGAATATTCATCATGATTCCTCCGGTTTCTTTGGGGTGATCTTTCAGCTCTTTATCATGTATGCATTTGGAGCTAATCCTGGTCTACACTAGGAGAGGCTGGTCTATTCCAGTCTGCCACACTGCCTGCCAGTGATCCCAGGACTTTGTAATGATTAGTAAGTCCAGTCTCAGCCATCGAGGTCTTTGGATGTGTCCATCAAGAGGTTCTGTGTTCGTTTTCTTGTCTATATTACACATATCTGTACAAGCTCTCTGATTTTAGGGGTTTGGACGATGGCCTCGGACTGTTCCAGTTTCAGATTTAGACCTGCCAGCTCTCCTTCTTAGAATACTGGGAGAGGTTTGTAGAAAGAGATACGGCTGCACTTTGGCTGAGAACACAGTTTTAGTGTCAGAGGGAACAGAGGTCTGAGCCCAACCTCTTCCTCTTAGAGATGAGCAGACTGAGGGACAGCGAGGTCATTCCTCAGCCATAGCTACCCAGCTAGAGAACATTTAAAGTAGATTCTGAGCCCGTCTTCCCAACTTTGAACCCCGATCCCTAATATACACGTTCTGAATGTCAATTTGAATAAAAAGACCCACACGTTGAGCACACTGACTTTGCTATGAAACATAGGATATGAGGAAAAACAGTAAGCAGTATTCATATAGCGATTGAGTCCTTGCACAGCATTTCATAACTATTTTCTCACTTGATCCTTTCACTGACCCTGGGAAGTAGGCGCTATTGCATCCCCGCTGCACAAATGGAGAAACTCGGGCCATAACGGGCTACGTGATTTTCCCAGGCTCACACAGCCAACAATGATCAGAGACCGAATTTAAACGATTCGAGGACAGCTGCTGCCTAAAGAGATCATGGTAAACATAAAGATCCCACAGACGCTAAAATCTTTATACCGTGACGCGTACCCGTTGGATCATGGAACCGCATCCATTATTACCACTCAGCGGGGGAATGGCTGAAGAAATCGTGGTATTAGACTACCAGGGAACGCTACAGGAGGCGTGAGTAAACGTCTGATCTCAGAGACAAATTCAATCCACTTCTGGCGCTCGGTGCACAGTATGGAATGTGCAGTGTCTAAGGGGGTCTCTGCTGCAGGAAGAGGCCTTTCATCATTAATTAACGTTTGATCTCCCGCAAGAGTCTTCCAATATGCACAGAAGTACGCGTTCCAGGCAAAGGCCTTCCTACAAGTTCACTTAAGGCTGTCTAGTCCACGTCGAGCGCGTGCATGGGTCTTCTCTCCGCGCCGAACCTTCTGATGTCAAGTCAGAGATGGCCTCGGGCTGAAGGCCTCACTGTGAGTTCATGTGAGGCTCATTCCCAAGACCCATTTTCTGATGTCCAGGGTGCTCTGTGCCATTTGAACGCCTTTCCCCACTCAGGGAAGGCATGATTTCTACTTGGTGGGAGTTCTCAGATGGGGGAAAAGGAGGAGGTCAGGCAGGATTTCCACATGGATAGCGTTCATGAGATGTCTCACCCAGGGCACAGAGTTAAAGCTCTGTCACCTCCAGCCATTCAGTACGGCTTCTCTCCAGAGTGGATCCTCAGGTGACGAGTGAAATGGGAGTGCTGCGTGAAAGCCTTTCCACACTGGTTACACTCATAAGGCTTCTCCCCCGTGTGGATTCTCTTATGTATTTTGAGGCTGTAGCTGCATCGGAACGTCTTCCCACACTGATTACATTCGTAAGGTCTTTCTCCAGTGTGGATTCTCTTATGCACAGCCAGGCTGTTCCTCTGGGCGAAAGCCTTTCCACACTGACTGCATTCATAAGGCTTCTCCCCCGTGTGGCTTCTCTCGTGCTCGGCGAGATAGTATTTATTGATGAAAGTCTTTTCACACTGATGGCATTCATGAAGCTTCTCCCCCGTGTGGATTCTCTGGTGTTCGATGAGGTTGGAGCTGCACCGAAAAGCCTTCCCGCACTGGCATTCGTAAGGTTTCTCTCCGATGTGGGTCGTCTGGTGCTTGTTCAGGTTGGAACGCCACCGGAAAGCCTTTCCACACTGACTGCACTCATACAGTTTCTCCGCGCTGTGGATTTTCTGATGGTTACGAAGATTGGAAGGGCATCGGAAAGCCTTGCCACACTGACCACACTGATAAGGCTTCTCTCCGGTGTGGATCCTCCTATGTACCGCGAGACTGTTCCTCTGGGTGAAAGCCTTTCCACACTGACTGCACGTGTACGCTTTGGCTGCAGTGTGGACCCTCGGCTGTTTCACGGAGGAGGAGTGGACACAGAACACTTTACCACACTCGGGACACTCGGGACCTTTCTGTCCACTATATATCCTCTTGGATTTAGCAACACTGGAACTCATTCTGAAAGCTTTTCCAGGTGGATTGAATTCACAGTGTTTCTCTTCAATGTGGATTCTCTCACATTTAGCAAGCCCAGTCCTGTATCCACCATACTGGGAAGAGTCATTCCATAAGGTCATTTTCAGATTCGCACTCGCCTCCTTCACATCAAACCTGATCTTTGAATCTGATAGAAACAAACACACACACACACACAGGCACTTGGATGAGTAGATTATCTTTCTTACACTGGCAGAAAGAAAACCGAATAATATAATTTTCCCAGGAAAAAAAATTGTCAAAATGAAATGAGCACAATCGGTCCTTTTAAAATGCTGTTAGCTCACACCAATAAGATGCTTTCATTAACCGAGTTCTCTACACAATCCCCTTGGATCCTTTCCACAAACCTGAGACTCAGGCAGAGGGAAAGTCTTGACTCTGAATGTCGGAGTGACCTGACCCAAATCCTCCCACCTGAGACAATAACTCAAGGAGTGTGCTCCAGGAGACGTAGTGTCTCCATTTCAGCTTCAATCCTTTCTTCAAATATATTTTGTTGCTTAGAATTGTATTCTGGGGTGGTTGGGCAGTCTTCCCAGTATTCTGTATTGACAGTTTTGATGCATGATCACATGAACACTCCTTGAAAATTTCATGCTAACTTGAGAAAAAGATTTATTCTTCTCAATTGTCCTATAATAATTTTGTTATATTCAGCTTTTCTTAGAATCTATTCAGATCTCAATCTCTCTCTCAATTCTCTCTCTGTAAATATAGTATTATATTTGGTGCACATATACTAAATATTCATATTATTTCACTATCATAATTTTAACATAGTATAATTTCCTATATTTACCTGAGGCATTTTATAGTCTCTTCTGGCCCATCATTTTTTTTAGGGTAGCCATTATATCTTTACTTTTAAATTTTATTTTTGGAAGCCTCTGTTCCCTAAATCAAAAAAGAAAAACTAAAGCCATTTTAATTAATTCCCCCAAAATCTGCATTTCCCTGCCTAAAAATATTATTTCCCATATTGAACCTTGAGTCCAACATCCTTCTGCTGGAAAGTGGCCAGTATACTTCACTGTTAGTCCTATAGTAATATATACCATTTATGGGAACCAGAATCCATTGAGAGTGGATGAAAATGGACCAAAGAGTTTGAGATAAACGTTCTTTAATGATTAATTCTTAAGCACTAAATAACTGTCCAGTTTTATTACAGATGCCTTTTTATTCCCACTGGGAAGGTAAGCACATATATATTTGATGCATAATCAGTTTCTTTTGGCAGTGATTCTAAAATATTATGATCAAGTATACAATGCTTTTGGTGTTCAGTTAATAAACACACCAAATTCTGACTAAGTACAATCATCAAACTGCTTTCCTTTTGTTTCTCAATCTGTCATCAAATTGTTTTCAAACCCCTGGAAGACTGTGAATTGATTTCCAATGGATGATCAAAGGCATGCACAGATGCTCATTTGCTTTTTATTAGTGAATCAGAATAGTTCCTTCGTTTGCCAGTTACTTTGCAATTCTATCTCATCAGTGATAAAATCACCAGATCAAGACATTATAAATATTTTTGTTCCATCAGGATAGATGGGAGGGTCTTTAATCATGACCTATGACCACTAAGTATGTGCATTGCAACCCATCTTGAAAAAAATCATTGATCATTACAAAGATTCTCCATTGGAAATGGTCATTATTGTCTCTTATTAAAGTGTTAAGGCTGTCTTTTAAATTGACCTTATCCTTGTAGAATCTCATTCTTTCAGGATTATATGAGGTTTATATATATATATATATATATATATATATATATATATATATCCTCAAAATAGGAGTATAGAATAATATTAAAATCCTAAATTTTAATGAAATAGTAAACGTTGAGATGGCAACAAGATTAGACGTTTCCTTAAGAACTAGGATATATACAGATACATATAATACTATAGACATCTATATTGTTGTTTAGTCCTTTCAGTCATGTCTGACCCTTTCTGACCCCACTTTGGGGGGGGAGAATTTCTTGGCAAAGAGCCTGGAATAGACTCCCATTTCCTTCTCCAGTTCATTTTATAGATGAGAAAACTGAGGCAAATAAGGTTAAGTGACTTTCCCAGGGTCACATAGCTAGAAAGTGTCTGAGGATGGACTTAAACTCAGGAAGATGAGTCTTCCTGATTCCAAGGCTGATGCTCTATCCACTGCACTACCTAGCTGCCATAAATATAATATAGACTTATACATAATTAGCTTACAAATGTTTCTAAAGAGACACGCAGACTTTGAACACAGCTTAGTTACAAATTCTCAAAATTGGGTTAATGAATTTACATGTAAAACTCTATTAATAATCTCAAAAAAAGTTTTAGTTATATATTTTCCTATTTTGAAGTTTATTTCTAATAATATTTTCCAAGTCAAGCATTCCTTGAATCCTATTTAAGATACTTCCTTCAGGCTGTTGATGATATTGTACATATCAGGTACAGGATCAAAGTAAAGACTCCCTGCTGGTGAACTCAATAAAACCTAGCTTGGTCCAAATTCTGTTTCTCAGACAATCTTTTATTCCTATTGCTGACAGCAAGACTAACATTTAGTGACATTTTCAATATATACATGTTAGGTATAATTACTACTGGTAGGACTGTTTTAAAAAAAAACAATTCTTGGGGAAAGCCCAACATGATATTTTCTCAATTTGTTTATAGTAATGAATTTATAACTTTATATTTTAGTTTTCAGATTTTAGAGTAAAATTTTATATTTATCACATCAGTCTAATGCAAACAATGAACATATAGGTTGCATGGTTTCAGATGCACCATCTCTATAGCAATGCAATCTTTGATCTCCCTAACTGACTCTATATCCTACTCATGATAGAGTTTTCCCAAATCTTTTCATGCCTCCTCATCCTTTCCATATCATTTGCATCCTCTTATATTCTCTAGTGAGAATATGGTCTCGTATTTGCCTTAAAAGTGAGGTATTTATGCAGAGCTCTTACCTCCTCATTTCACATATATTAGATGTCTTCTTTTCCTTCTTTGCATGCCACATGAAGAGGGGGCCCTACTGCTTGCCAAAAGCAAGTCCATCTATATCCATAATTGATCCCACTCCATCACCTCTTCTCCCTAAGAACATTCCCTCCTTAATCAGCCCCATCTTTTTCTACTAATTTTGAATCTCTCTCTGTCCACTGGTTCCTTCTCTACTTCCACAAATAAAATGGTCTACAAAATCCATCAAAAACCCACTTGATCCCTTCCTCCCTGTAATATGTTGTTCTATATCTTCCATTCTTTTCATTGGCCATCTATAGTTGGTTTCACCACTTCCTTTCCTCTTAGTTTCTTCAAAAATCTCTGCAATCTGGTTCCCATCTTCATTGTTCAACTGAAACACCTCTTGATAAAGATACTAATGATCGAATTACCAAAACCAAAAGCCTTTTCTCAATCCTTATTTTTTCTTGACCATTCACAGCCTCTGATCCTAGCCTCACCCACTTTTGCTTAATTCTCTCTCCTCTTCCCTCTAAGATTGAGGAACACTGACTACTCTCTCTTGCTATTCCTTATAATATGTCCAAAACTAACTTGTTAGATTTCCCTCAAAGCTCTCATCTTATTATTATCCTTTTACTATCTAGGATACATCCTTCCCAGTCATCCAGGGTCATAATATAGGTGTCATCCACTCGTCATTGTCTCACCCACTTTTGACCCCCAAATTCAATCTTTTGAAGAGTCCGCTTGATTATACCTTTTTAACATCTCTCCACTACATTTCCCTCTCCCAACATTGCTTCTATCTGGCTTTGGGAGCCAATAACTTCACACCTGAGGAATTGGAAGAACTCTCTCAAATGTCTCCAGAGGCCACTGGAGACTCCTCCAACCATCATCTGTCAAATTCTATCTCCTAAATCTCTTAGCTGATTATGTCCCTCCTACTCAAAAACATTCTAGTGGTTTCTTATTACCAAAGATAAAGATAAGATTAAAGATAAAATCCTTTGTTGCATTTTTAAAGCTCTTTATCATCTGCCTCCCATCTACCCATCTAGTATTCTTCCATCTTATTCCCATTCCACATATGTTAGTAGTGGATAGGTTTCCTTTCTCTTCCATGAGCCAGACACCTTATCTCCTAACTGCATGGGTTTTCCCAGGCTGGCCCTCATGTCTAGAATGCGTTTCTTGGCTTCTTTGAGGTACCAATGAAAAGCTCACATTCTATAATATAAAACAGGTTTTACATAGTTGTGTCCATTAGAGAATAAGCTCCGTGACAGCAGGTGTCACTTGTATCTCTTCCTAGTCTCAGTGCTTAGCTAGAGTTTGGAACATAGCAAGCACTTAACAAATGTTTCTTGTGGGAGGCAGCTAGGCAGCTCAGTGATTTGAGAGCCAGGCCCATACGTAGATGGGAGGTCCTAGATTCGAATCTAACCTGAGACACTTCCTAGATGTGTGACCCTGGTCAAGTCACTTAAACCCCACTGCCTAGTCCTTACCACTCTTCTGCCTTGAAATCAATAGACAGTATTGATTCTAAGGCAGAAGGTAATAGTTATTTTTTTAATCAAAACAAAAAATAAAACAAAATAAATAAATGCTTGCAGTCTTAAGGAAGGTCTTAGGAAGAGCTTTCAAGCCCATTTTAGATTGATGCAGGAGAGTTCTATGCTCCAAAGATTCCAACAAAGACATCTTAGAGGATAACTGATTTAATACAAAAGGGAATTGAAGTCCATGGAATCCAACTTTATTTTTATAAATGAGGAAACTGAGGCTTCGTGATTTGTCCAGAATCTCCCTGTTAAAAACTATTGCAAAAGAAGAACAAGTCAGCTCTTCCTGCCCCCTTGTCCCTTTATTCAAACATAAAGAAGTCTCTTGTTATGCTAGCTCACATTTACCAGCTTTCAATCTACTCACCTGAACAGAAATTCCTCAAGTCTTCTTGCTCAAAATAGGTGATCCAATATTCTCTGGGAACTGGAAGCCCTACAAATGGAGAATAATTTAGGGATGAGGATGGAGAGAAAAATTTAATTTAATTCTCATTAGGGAAAGGGAGAATGCAAGCAAGTCCACAAAGGTGGTTCCTAAAGACTACCCAAAGATGGTTTCCAGGATATTTATTGCTGAGAGCTTTAGGGATTGGTGGCATGGCAGGGAATATAGAATCAATTTGGAATTAGAAAATTCCAACTTTGTCTACCTCTTTCATAGAAGTAGGGCCATATCCCATCGCTTCCATTTTCAAGAAATTAGATAACGGAGAGGAAACTGCACTGGTCCTGGAGTCAGGAAGACCTGGGCTCAAATCTGATCTTAATACTTAGCCATTTACTCATGGGAAAGTCACTTAATCTCTATTTGCCTCAGTTTGCTCAACCACAATTAGGGATATTAATACTACCCAAACCTAAAGGTTGTTGTGAGGATCAAGTGACATCATACATGTAAAGAATGTCCATCACAGTGCCTGGTACAGAGAAGACATCTAGATGAATATTTATTCCCTTCTCTTTCTTCCCATGCATTTAAACTAAAATTTAGGGGGTGTATGAAGGAAGAACAAGGGCACCCTTGCTATACTAGGACTTTAAGAATAAGACTAGGAGTAGTGATCTATACATTTATCCTTATTAACCAAAAGGACATTCCAAAGACAAAACCCTTCCCAAAGAGGAAGGATGACCTCAGGAGGAAGGCGCTCCCCTTCACTGTCTATCTTTAAGGAAAAACAGCATGATCAGTTTTTAGGGATTTTGCAGACAAAAGTCATGTCCAAGTAGAAATTAGACTGGATAATAGATGAGGTTCAGTACCACTCGTTTGAGCTGCCTAGAATCAGAAGACAACTGCAGGAATATCAAAAGAAACTCTGGCTCTCTTTAACAGAAGGGAAAAACCTATCACAGGAAAAACCAGGCATTAGGAAGGTCTTGCCTCTTAGACACAGGGGATCATCACTTTGACCTTTATTAGAATTAATAAAAAAATGAAAGTCTGCACACTAGGGAAAGAATAAGGGCTCCTTCAGGCAATGAGGGTTAAGTGACTTGCCCAGGGTCACACAGCTGGGAAATGTCAGAGACCAGATTTGAACTGAGGAACCTCCTGTCTCTAGGCCTGGCTCTCGATCCATTGATCCACCTAACTGCCCCCATCTTCTCAATTCTTTTTTTTTTTTAAGTTTTAGACATTTTATTCAATTATTTAATTTTTTGTTATTTTTTAAATTATTATTTTTAATTAATTTAATTTTTAATTATTTAATTTTATTTGAATAGTTAATTCAAAATGTTTTTCCATGGTTACAAGATTCCTGTTCTTTCCCTCCCCTCCCTTTCCACCCCCTCCCATAGACAACACACAACTCCACTGGGTTTTACATGTGTAATTGATCAAGAACTATTTCCATGTTGTTGATGTTTGCACAAGCATGACCAATTAGAGTCTACATCCCCAGTCATATCCCTATCAACCATGTGATCAAGGATTTGTTCTTCTTCTGTTTTTCTTTTCCCACAATTCTTCCTCTGAATGTAGGTGGTGTTCTTTCTCACAGGCCTCTCAGAATTGCATCTCCTCAATTCTTAAGGCAACATTATTAGCTCCTTAGACCTGGAATCTGACCTCAGTTCAACTCCAGTCTCAGAAAGTCATAAGTGGTGTGACTCTCAGCAAGTCACTTTATCTGTTTGCCTCAGTTTCCTTAAGTGTAAAATGGGGACAAGAAGCTCCTCTCTGCCAGGATAATTCTGAAGACCAAAGGAGATAATATTTGTAAACACAGAACAGTGTTTGGTATATGATGGGTGCTTCTCTTCCTACCATACCAAGCTAATGCAACGCCTTGCTCCAAGTCCCTCACCACTCCAGTCCATCTTCTGCATTACACCTAAAGTCATTTTCCTTAAACACAGATTTGTCCAGGTGACAACCCACAATTATCAGTTCCTCTTCAATGGCTCCCTGGAGCCTCTAGAATCAAATATGAACCCTCTCCTAAGGTCTGAAAGCTCTACCTGAACTAGCCCCAACCATTCACCCTCCTGGCCTTAGTGATCCAGTCACTTGGGACTTCCCATCCTTTCCCAATATGGTCTTCCACTTTCCACTTCCTGTCTCTGTGCTGTGCCTGTTTCCCTTGCCTGGAACTTACTCCCTCTTTCTCTCCACCTTTAAGAAATATCTCAGGGCAGCTACATGGCTCAGAGCATTAACTGATTGATTAGTTGGGGGTTTTACTAGCCTTTTAGTCATCGTTCATTATTCTCTTTAGTTTTTCTAATATTTAATTTAAATTTAATATTTAGTTAGTTTTTCTAATATTCTGGGCCTAGATCTAAATCTAGTTACTCCCTCTTAACCATTTCATCCATTCTATGCCCCTTCTTTCCTCTGTTTCCCTTAGCTACTTGGCATTACCCTAACTCCAATTTATTCTACCAACTGCCTCCATTTTCTCTGGTCCAGACCACAAGAGATTGGTTCTTTTCCTGATGTCTTCACACAATGAGGGGAAGGGAACTGCCAAGGTGCCTGTAGTACAGAAACCAAAGGGAGGGTCATCTAAAAGAAGTAGCCAGATACATATATGCTAGTCAATGTTTTAACAACTGGCTTCCAAAAAAATAAAATAAATAAGGATAATAGAGTTTTATGTATTATGTTCATGCTGAACATCCCTTTCTAAGGTCTAAACAACAAAACCATCAAACCATGACTTGCACTTTGAACTGATTTCTTAGGACAAGACACTCACACAAAACATTTAACAATGCAAGCTAGGTCAAGCACAGTGAATTACTGGGAGAAGATAACTGCTAACATTTTCTTCTGTAGTCCCTCTTTTGCTGTGTAGGATGATGATATAAACCACAGGACCAGCTGCAACAACAGCTGGTTCTCTTCGGTGTCTTCTCTCCTCTAATTGTATGAAAGAACCAAATGTTTACAGAAGGGGAAAAAAAGGAGACGAAGAGAGAGAACTCTCTTCTCTATCACATGTATACAGTGATACATAAAAGCCTTAACAATCATACCTTAGAGGGCACCTAGTTAGCTCAGTAGACAGAGAGCCACGTCCAGAGATGTCTGGAGGCCTCAGACACTTCCTAGCTATGTGACTCTGGGCAAATCACTTAACCGCATTGCCCAGCCCTTACTGCTCCTCTGCCTTGGAACCACGACACAGTACTGGTTCTATGACATAAGTTAAAGGTTAAACAAAACAAAACAACAATCACACCTTTTGGCCTTTCCATAACCACTTTCACTTTAATGAATAAGCACGTTTTCTCCTTTCTCCCCCCAATATTGTATAAACTCTGCTAGTTGAATTGTGAATGACATGGTTTCTCATCAGATGGCTAAGTGGCCAAGTAGATAGAGCACCAGGGCTGGAGTCAGGAGGACTTGCTGGGTTAAAATCTGGCCTCAGACACTTACTAGCCATGAGATTCTGGGCAAGTTGCTTTACCCATCTGTCTCCGTTTCCTGATCAGTGTGAATCATTCCTATCATAGACTATCAGAACCAAAATGGACCATCTAGCTCAAAGCAATTGCCTTGGCCAAGGCCACAGAGCAATTTAGTGGGGACCACGATTAGAACCTATGCATGGTGTCTTCTATTTTAGAGATCTCCCTTCACTCTCTGTTGTTTCTACAGTGCCCTGAAGCTGTAAATGGCTGGCTAAATGGGAATTGCCATTTTTATAATTTTATAATTATCTTTCCCCATAAAACTGATCAGGCCAAGGCTTAGAGCTGGAATGAACAGAAGAGGAACAAGGATGTCAAAAGGGCCTTGAAGAAACTAATGGAGGAGAAAAATATTTCCTAAGAAGAGATGATGGACTACATTTTGACAAGATTGGAGAAAATAAAACATATGAAAAAAAGAAAACCCTAGCAACATCTTTCCCTCACAAATTTCCTCAATAACTAGGGTAGTAAACGATCAGGTAGAGTTGCAGAGAGTTGCTTTTTCAGAGAAGTAGTTCAGGCTGTCCCAGAAAGCCTGTGCCCACTCTTCAATCAGCAGACTGACATCTCATCCCCCAGACCTGTGCCAAATAGTCAGGACAATGAAAGTGCCAAAGAAGAAAGAAAAACACACATTACAGCATTCACCTCCCCGGGCCTCTTTCCAATGGATTGTCATGCCAGGAGAGTCGTACATTGTTCCAATCAATAAACATTTAGATGTCTACTATTTGCCTGACTCCATGATAAGCATGAAGAATAACTATAAAGAAGGGTAAAGAAAGCCCCAGCTCTCATAGAGCTAACAATCTAATTAAAGAGACAAATTTGAAGTGATGAGGACCATGTGCTTCTGGTGGTAGTAGTGTCAGAGGAGAGAAGGGAATATTTAAGAGAAAAGATGAATGTAAAACTGGCAGGCCTTGGCATCATATTGGACAAAAAAGGGAATCAGAGAGGATGAGGAGTCAAATATGACTTACTAAATTGTGAGCCTGAGAGAGTTGAAGAAAAAGTACCTGACAGAAATAGGGAAGTTGGGAACAGTAGAGTGTTTTTGGAGAAAATGAATTTATGAGTTTGGTATATTTTGCATGTAGAATGTCTTTCATGATATCCAATTCAATGTGTCTAGTAGGCATGTCAAGATCTGAGAAGAGAGGGTAGCAGGGGAGGTTAAGGCTTGACAAGTACATTTCAGAATCATCAGAATAGAGATGATCATTGAATGCCTGGTAGCTGAACAGATCTCCTAATGAAACAGTAGAGAGAGAAGGGAAAGGGGCCCAGGTTAAAGATCCAGCAAAGGAGAAACAGTCATGTTAGTAAAAAGAAACCCAGGAAAGTGTTATAAATCCATAGAGAGTTGAAAGTGTGAAGGAGAAGAAATGATTAACAATGGGGAAGGAAGGAAGGAAGGAAGGAAGGAAGGAAGGAAGGAAGGAAGGAAGGAAGGAAGGAAGGAAGGAAGGAAGGAAGGAAGGAAGGAAGGAAGGAAGGAAGGAAGGAAGGAAGGAAGGAAGGAAGGAAGGAAGGAAGGAAGGAAGGAAGGAAGGAAGGAAGGAAGGAAGGAAGGAAGGAAGGAAGGAAGGAAGGAAGGAAGGAAGGAAGGAAGGAAGGAAGGAAGGAAGGAAGGAAGGAAGGAAGGAAGGAAGGAAGGAAGGAAGGAAGGGAGGGAGGGAGGGAGGAAGGAAGGAAGGAAGGAAGGAAGGAAGGAAGGAAGGAAGGAAGGAAGGAAGGAAGGAAGGAAGGAAGGAAGGAAGGGAGGGAGGGAAGAAGGGAAGAAGGGAGGAAAGGAGGGAGGGAGGAAGGGAGTAAGGAAGGGATGAAGGGAGGAAGGAAGGGAGGAAGGGAGGAAGGAAGGGAGGAAGGGAGGAAGGAAGGGAGGGAGGAAGGAAGATCAAACACTAAAGAGCCACAGTTGGAATCATATATGATTTAGCAGTCACCAGTACCAAGGAGTAAATACAAGGATAAACTCTTTACTTTCTAATATGGAGAGTCTCCTTTGAATCATGATCATGGATGAAAAACCATAATTAAATGGGAGTTCTGATTTGTCTCCATATTCTTAAAATCATGGAAATGGAAGATGTGTGAAATGCACAGGGCTGAGAAAGGGAAGAGATATAAATGATCTCACACAATCAGGATGGGCAAGTAGAACAGAGGAAGACCAAGTGGAGGGAGAAACCACCTTTTTTTCCCCAAAATCTGTAAGTCTATTGTAAATAGGAACTTGGTCTAAAAGTTAAAGAAGAGACTCCAGAGTACAAATGATGAAATGTGCTATCTCCCTCTAAAAGACATGAAGGACTCGGTATGGAATAAGACATCTATTTTTGGGGCATGGACAAAGCAAGAATGCCGTTCTTCATTATTCATGTTTATAATAAAAGGTTTTGGTTTCTTTTCTGAAGGCAGATGAGAGAAGTAAGGGGAATGTTTAATAAGTGAAAAAATATTTTTTTAAAAATCAGAGGGAAAAACATTCAAGTATCTTTCACAATTAAGACTAGGAGAATTTTTAATGAAAATATATATGTATATAAACTCTACATAAAATTTAAAAGATTTTTAAAACTAAATGAATGTAAGTAAAACAAAAATTATGCTCTGGAGATTTTTATCAAATGTTATATTAAAAAATGAACATATGGGAAATCCTATGATTAATCCCCCTCAAAATGTCAAACTTTCCCACAAAACTGACCAAAAAGTCCAAAATATATATCTGAAATGAAATCACATAGTTAAGCAAAATCAATTCCCACTTTGTCCATATTCCCAACATTTTGAACTTATCATCCTTGGGTGTCAAGAGAGGTAGCAGATTTTAATAAATCCTCTGAAATTTTAGTTTGTCATAATCATTCTCAGAGATGTGACATCTTTCAAATTTCTTAGTTGACTGTTAGCAATGTTGTAATAGTTATCGATTATTCCTTTGAGATTATTCAGTTCGCTCTACAGCCATTCATTTGACTTCTGAGCTTTTAAAGGAATTGCCAATCTTTAATGGCATATTTGTGTTCAATTCAAGCCTTGCATCAATATTTGTTCAGTCATTGGAACTATAGTCAGGAATCACACTTGAGTTTCCAATTATTTGCCATGACAAAAGAAGCCCTTATGGATATTTTATAAACTCTGGTCCTTTCCTTATGCTTTCAGGGAATTTCAGGGAATACACATATGTCCCAGTAATGAGACAAAGGGTAATTACATGGGGGGGGGGGGGGTGTTAACATTTTCGGTTTAAGTTAGGATGCCTATAATTATTAGAGAATTCAAGCATACAGAACTTCAGCTTCTTTTAAAATTTTAATTAATATTCATTTTCACCCCCTTTAACCAATCACATCCAGACTCTTGAAAGGAATATGTAGTTAAGAACAATGACATCTGCAGAACACTGGTCATTTCCATGAATTTGATGAAATAGGATGTGCTATAAGAAATAAGGATGGTGAATGGCTGCAGAAACTTGGAAAGGTTTATATGAATTAATGTAAAGTGAAATAAGTAGAACCAGAATACCTTATAAACAAACATATATATATATATATATATATATATATATATATATATATAGTGAAAATTAAGACTGTAAGACTTAAGAATTCTAATCAATGTGATGAATAGCCATGTTTTGTGACAGAGGCTGGCACTAGAGAAAAAGTGCCAAGCTGAAGAGTATGTGAAATTGATCACCTCAACAGGAGAGGGGCCCCAGGAGTGAAATCCGGAAGGAGAAGCAGTCTCTGGCGGAAGGAGCAGTAGCTCTCTCAGTCTTGAGAAGCTGAAGAGAGAAAGTGGGAAAAGACTTTCTCCTGAGGGTTCCCCATTTTTCCTGCTGGTGACTGGACATCTTTCCTCCCAACACTTCCCAATTGAAGGAACTTCTGAAGAGAAACCTGAGCAGACTTTACCTCAGCTCCTATTGCCCAGGGGTGAGTCAACCTGACTTTCTCTCAGGGGGCTCAGTCTGCCAAGACCCGAGTTCCCCCCAAACTCGAGGAGGGAGGGCAGAAGGGTTTAGATAGAGGCAGGAACCCCTTCTCCCCACTTTCCTTTTCCCATTCTTCCTTGCCTATTATTCCTTTTGTATCACCTGAGTTAACATTAAAAGTTATCTGTTCCCCAAGTTGAGTGTGAGTGAATGGATCAAGGGGAGACCTTTTGGTCTCGAGTAGTGGAGGGGGGACAAGAGGGACAAGAGTGAGTTGGGGAGGACAACTTTAGCTAAGGTGGGAAGGCAGAAGGGGGAAAATCTTCAAACCCCCTCTCCTCTCTCTGAGCCAACCCATTACATCTGCTGTCTCCCCTGAACCCCACTTTGAGAAGGGGGTTCTTGTATCCTTCCCCCGTCTCCATACCAAAAGTCCAACCTTTCCTTGGGGTACAAAACTTCCCTCTCTTTTATCTTTTTTAAATATAGTCTCCAGAGGAGGGAAAAAAATGAAATATGCTATCATGTCTCATTTAACATTCCCTGACACTATGGAAGTTAGGTACATTGTATAAATGAGAAAAGTCGAGGGAGAATAGATTCAGTGACTTGTCTAGGGTCACATAGCTAGTAATTATCAGAGGCTGAATTTGAACTTAGGTCTTGTGGATATAGGGACAGCCTTCTATCCACTGTGCCATCCAGCAGCCTAAAGAAATCATTACAAAAATAAATGTCCAACACATACCAAAATATATTGTATGCCAGGACATTTTTGGTCAGCTAATACCAATCAACTAGGGAATGGCTGAAGAAGATATGGTATTAATGATCCAAGGGAATTCTGAAGGACTTGTGATGAAAAAATGCTATCTGTCACTAGAAAAAGAACTGATGGAGTCTGAAAACAGATTGAAGCATACTTTTTAAATTTTTCTTTTGGCTTTTTTTTTTGATAAGTTATTTTTTTAACAACATGACTAATATGGAAATATATGTTTTGCATGACTTCAAATGTGCTTTCTCAATGATAAGGAGCTGAGGACAGGAGAGAATTTGGAACTAGATATTTTTTTTTAAACCTAACATTAATTGGTTTTACATGGGGTCAGATAGGTAGCTCAATGGATAGAGAGAGAGCTAGGCCTGAAGATGGGAGGTCCCAGGTTCAAATATGGCCTCAGATATTTCCCATCTGTGTGACCTTGGGCAAGACATTTAGCCCTCATTGACTAGCCCTTACTGCTCTTCTGTCTTGGAACTAATACACAGAACCAATTCTAAGATAGAAAGTAAGGGTTTTTAAAAATTGGTTTTATAAATATCAAGAAAAGAGTGAAATATTTAATAATAGGGGAGAAAAACAAGAGTAAGATAAAAAAAGATGTTGGAAGGATTATAGAGAAAAATTCAATCCATTTTTAGGGCTTTATGAACATTATTAATTTTGTAATTTCTAATGAGGTCTATGTTCCGAGAAAAGGTCTTCCATCATTAATCACATCTCTAACCTTTACCTCCAGCAAAAGTTTTCCAATATTCAGAAAAGTAATGAGTTCCAGGTAAAGCCCTTCCCACAATTACTGATTTTATAAGACCTTTTTCCAGGGTGAGTAGTATGGTATCTAGTAAACTTCATCATCTAAAAAATAGATACTCATTTAGCACATGAATAAGTCTTCTCCCCACTAGGAATCCTCTGATGTAAAGTAAGAAATGACCTCTGATTAAAGACATTCCCACATTGATCCCATAGAAGTCTTGTTCTCAACATGAATTTTCTGATGTCTAACAATCTCTGTACTCTATCAGAATGTCTTTCCACATTCATTAGAGGGATATAATTCCTGTTTCAGAATTTTGATGGGAAATAAGGCATAACTTTAGAATAATTTTCCAAAGTGACTGTATTAATAAGGTTTTCTCTCTAATAAGGATTCTCTAGTGTAAGGTAAGGAAAGAGTAAAAATTCAAAGTTTTGCCATATTCTGGACACTCATAAGGTTGCTATTCAGGGTGGATTCTCTCATATGCAGCAAAGTTTCCCCTGTGCATGAAATCCTGTTCACATTGTGCACACTCTCCTCTTATGAATATTAGGACTAGTGTTGAGTCCAAAAGCCTTTCCATATTGATCACCTTCCTAAGGTTTCTCTTTACTGTGGGTTCTCTTATGTTTAGGAAGAGAGGGGTAGCATGTGAAAGCTTTTCCACATTGATTATATTCATAAGGTTTCTCTCCACTGTGGATTCTCTGGTGTTTAATAAGGGAAGAGTGTACACTAAAAACTTTCCACATGCTGGATCCTTACCACAAGGCTAAGACATAAGGAGAGCATGCAGTCTCATTATATGTTACAACTCCAGCTATGAACTCTAAAGGATGAGTGACCTGATTCATATTCCAGCCACTGAGACTAGAACTCAAGCTCATTAACTGATTCTGCTTGGTACACTGAAGATTGTCTCCATTTCCACCTCAATCCCTTCTTCAAATTCATTTTGTGGATTACAATTTAATTCTGTTCTAGTCTCTGTGGTATATCAGATATCACTTATTTTTGAATAGCCATTACATCTTTCTTATGAAATTTTTATCTTATAGTGTCTCTTTTCATGAAATCTAAAAAAAAAAAACCCTAAAATCCTTATTTTAAGAAAAAAACACAACAAAAAACTATGCATTTCCCATGTAAAAAAATATTTTTTCATTCTAGATCCTGAGTCCACTATCCTTCCATGAGGAAGTGGACAGCATGTTTCACTATTAGTCCTCCATCCACATTTTCTATTTAGGAAAACCAGAATCCTTAGGGAATTAGCAATTATCATCCAAGAGGGTTGAACTAAATTTTTTTTAACCTGACCATCAAGTTTTATTCTTAGGGAGTTGCCTAGAAGCCTACCGCACCTGACCCCAGAAAAGATATAGGATAGACTCACCTACTGAACATAACCAAAAAGGGGATGCAGGTAGGAGCAGCCCACCAAATGAGCCCAGGAGTGGTACTGGTGGGACTTGTGCACATAGATGGTCTGGGGAGAAAAATACAATAGTATTGGGGACCAACTCACCTCCTGAGACAATAGGAGCTCTTGCAAACAGGGAAAGAGAATAAAATCTAGCTAGAGAAAACAGCTGCAAGCATCCCCACAGCAAGCCAGATGTAACACTAAGGCTTATGAAATGAAGTTGCTTGACTCTTTTTTTGATTCAAGATTTGCTCTTACAATAAGACACATTTCTCCACAGCATTTTTAAATAAAAAAGTTTTTTTTTTAAAGTAGGTTTATTATTATCATGCAACGATCCAGCAATTTAGCTTGCAATGGAAAACATACATGAATATACAGATGAGATAATAAGCAATAATAATAAGAGAGAGAGAGGAAGAAGAGAGAGAGAAAGAGAGAAGAAGAAGAGAGAGAGAGATGGCTGGGTGGCTCAGTGGATTGAGAGCCAGCCCTGACAGTTGTAAACCTTGAAATTTCTCAGACTTGTGAATGTTAAAATTTTCCCCATTGAACTGAAAACATTCCCCATTTTGATGTGAGAACTCGCCAGGATCAGAAATGGGAGGACCTCTACTCCACCCGTACTTAAGACTGCTTTAGGGGAGAAAACTCCTTGCTAAACAAAGAAAGTACTTAGACCCATGCTTATAATAAGGCAAGGAGTTCTTTGAGCCATGCCTGTTTTTTAGAATACCTAAAAGGGTCGGGCAAGTTTTCTCTTAATGAGATTAGTTGACTCAGCTGTGTTTTCACTGGTTCAGACTGACTGAAGAGATTTGTCGACTTAGCAGGAATTCAGATGGGCAGTCTTTTAGAAAACATCTATGGTGATTGGTAGATGTAAGGACTTAGGGGAGGTGACATAGGAGAAAAACCCCTATATAAGAAAAAGCAGAATCTCTTGAGGGAGAATCCTTTTGGAGAAAGCTCTTATGAGGATCGCTTGGGAAGAATCTCTTGAGAGAGGCTCTAGAGAAGGGAAGCTCTTGGAGGACAGTCTCTAAGGAGGTCTCGCTAGAGCTCCTCTGAGGGGACTCTGTCCCTCTGGAGGCTCTGGAGAGAGGCCCTTTGGAACAGTCTCTGGTGAAGTCAGCTGAGATGGAGCTGGCCTGGTGTCACTAGAATCCTTGCTTAGACAGACCTTGTGGTGAGTGTTAAAAGACTGACTGACTGATCTCTCTCTCTTAAGACTCAGGTCTAGGCCATGTTGGCTTAAGACCCTTCATACTTATTTCCTTTTTCTCTCTTTCTCTCTTTTCTTTAATTCCACATTTGTATTAATTAAATTCTATATAAACCCAGTTGACTTGGGTATTTGAATAATTGGGAATATTTCCCTGGAGACCACCTTATATTTGATTTAAAAACCAAGACACTGTAGTGAAACATATTTTCTGCAGTCACAATTTACTCACCCTCTCTTATATCTATCACAATTTATATTTTCCACCATTTTAACTCACTACAGTTTATAACATCACTCTTTTAACTGTTACAGTTTAAGGCCTTCAACCATTTAAAATCTTACACAGTGGGAAATTCTGGGTTCAAACAACCCCTACTGACTGACCTTTTCTGTTTTTCCGACTTGGAACCAATACACAGTATTGACTCTAAGATGGAATGTGAGGGGTTAAAAGAAACAGAGACAGAGAGAAGAGAGAGAGGGAGAGGGAGAGGGAAAGGGAGAGAGAGAGAGAGAGAGAGAGAGAGAGAGAGAGAGAGAGAGAGAGAGAGAGAGAGAGAGAGAGAGAGAGAGAGAGAGAGAGAGAGAGAGAGAGAGAGAGCACCAAATCAGGAAAGCACCAACACCTTTGTATTCTAGCTGGGGAGTCCCAGGGTACAACTTTCAGGTCCCATTCAGGAAAGTCCCAGGCAGAGCTTCCTCTCCATGGGTGAGATTCCAAAGTCTACTTTCCAGAAGGGGATTCTTATTGGGCCTCAAACAAAGAAGGCTTTTTTTTTTTGGTCAACTGTACTTTGCAGAACTTCTTCCAGGGCCTAAGCTGACCTGGCCAAGGTCCTGAGTTCCAAGAAACAGCTAAGCAAAACATTTTCTCAAAATTTAATCAAGAATCATGAAGACAACACATTCCACAAGATAAGGGTTTACTTCCCTGACAGTAACAGAAACCTGGAGAATCTGCTGAGAGCTCTGGCCAAAAGCCCAAAGCAGTCTGAGTCTCTGCTGGTAAGAATAAGGCCTATGATATGAAACAGGGGAGATTTATTAAAATGTATAACTCTTCTTTCAGCCTTTAAATCAATCATGTTGTGAGAATAGGCCATACATACCTTTGGGGTAAATCTATTAGATATCATTTTCATTTTACAGAGACCATCACAGTTTCATATGCATAATATCAGAATTGAAGCAAAAATTAATAGAGGGTTTGCTAAAGCAGAGAAATATTTTTAACAGTAGGGGATATACATATACACATTTTATTTATATATATATATATATATACAGATATATATATACACACACATATATGGAAAGTAAATGTAAAGATTGCAATAGGCACGAAAAAACTTCATCATCCACATGGTCAGGGGAAAAATAAAACATATCACCCTGTCACTGGAGAAAACCAATGTTTAATAACTTAGAGAAACAGAGTCAAATCACAGAGATTGGAGAAGAATTCCGCAGGCGGGGCTCCATCTGCCTACTGATCATTCCACACACTTTACAGTGGTCACAAGTGACACAATGCAGCAGAACAGGAATTCCATACAAAAGGAATAACATGAAAATTACACATAGCAATAGCATGATGAACCTTATCCTATATGATTGTCCCGGGACACAACACACTACGACGTCCTGCTGCCCCTTGTTGTAGGGCTATCCACTAGTCGGTAGGGAGATAAAGTTTAAACATTTCCCTCCAAGTATAATCATCTCCAGAAGTTAGCAATCTCTGAACATTTTCCTTTTGGGTGAGAGAAGAAATGTTTTCTAGGGAACAAGTAAACAGGGCGGATATATCGATATGCAAGGAGGCGAAGGAGGAGGAATCAAACAAAGTCAGAAATTTCTTTTCCTAATTTAGTGTTTTGGTGGCAACCACTGAGCACTGACTGTGCATGCTGAGGCACATCTCATCCAGCACAGAGCAGTCGGCTAGACAAGACCTCGACATGTACAGACCTCACCATGCCCGAGCCTGGCCGTGCCCCACCAAGTCGGGTGTCAGACCCTGCTCCTCTCCTTCTACCATGTTTCAGGACAGGAACTGAATTATCTGTAGAGGATTTACATTGATAGCCGCCTGATGATACAGAGTGCTGGTCATGAGAGGAGGGCAAAGCTAATAACAGATGACAGTGTGTGATGTCAAGCAAAGCTCTCATCGTCCCCGAGATGGGAAAATGCCCACCACGAGACATCTCCGAGGAAAGGTCGCTTTCCAGACTCAATGGGTTCTCAACATCAGGTCAGCAAGTCGGCAGGACTGTGAGCCCGGACGAGTAAATTCATCTTGTCATCTTGCGTGTGGGGCATCTCCCAGAAGGACAGGGAAGATCTCCAGGAGTCTGGGAAAAGCATGAGGTCGGCCAGAGGATCCCGGCCAGGCCTAAAGCACACTTTATTCACAAACAAATAAATGATCACTCAGCACAATTTCCCTCGCATCGTCGCTTGGACGTGTGATAGCCACAGTATTGTTCAATCCCTCGGCTGCCATTTCTGTGGCCTTTGGCCTGTCTTTCGCCTGTTTCTTAACCCAAACTCTAGTCCCCACCTTTACGTCAGTAGGTCCCAACCCTCCACTTCAAGTCTGTCTATCCAGAGGCTCGGGCACAGGGATCAGCACAGCAGCAGATATATTAGCCGGCCAGTTCTCCTGTAGCTATTCTGGGTATTGCTTTTGGGGCATCGTGTTGGCATATAATACCTGTAGCTCATTTGAGGGCAGATAAGGAGAGTGATATTCCTCTACCTTGTGCCCCCCTGTGTGTAGCCTATATTCCCAGATGTCCCACTGGACGAGGGCTGACTCATCTGAGTCAGTGCTAGGATCCGTATTATCCCTGGCCCTGGCTATTTTTGCTCGTTGGTCCACATAAGCATTGTATTCACATTCTTCAGTGTCAATCTGCACATGAGCATCTACATGAAAAATTGATATGTTCATATTTAAAGACATTTCCCAGAATTCCTCCCACAAAGATTCACCCCCAATTTCTCGACCATGAATCTCCCATTTCTGATTCTTCCATTTTACTATGCTAGCTTCTTGAGTGTGTACAATTTTGTGAGAAGCTGGAGAAAGAGGCCTTTCATCATTAACCAAATCCTTGAGTTTCATCTCCAGGAAGAATTTTCCAATATAAACACATGTTGAGTTCTAGGCCTTTTCACAATTATGAATTTTATAAGGCTTGATTCCAGTATGAATACTGTGATATGGAGTGACTTCCATCTTCCAGCAAAAGGCAAGTTGAGTATATTCATAAGTCTCTACTATGAATCCCCTGATCTAAAGCAAGAGATGTTCTCTGACTAAAAACTTTCCCAGATTGATTTGCTACAAAGATGAATTTTCTGATGTCTACCAAGCTCTATACTACATTTAATTACCTTTCTATATATACATTGCAGGCATATTATTTCTATTTGATATGAGTTCTCTAATGGTAAATAAGGGGAAACTTAAGCCATTATGATTTTCTCCATTGATTATATTAATAAGGTTGTTCCCCTAATGTGGATTCTCTGATGTTCAGTAAGGGATAAGTATATATTAAAAGTTGTAGCACATTCCAAACACTCATAAAGTTCTTATCGAGTGTGGGTTCTCTCATGTGTAAGGAGAGCATCACTACAGCTAAAAGCCTTTCCACATTGTTTACATTCATAAGGTTTCTCTCCAGTGTGAATACTCTGATGTTTACAAAGAGTGGAGAGGCGTGCAAAAGACTTTCCACACTGATTACATTCATAAGGTTTCTCTCCAATGTGGACTCTCTCATGTGTAACAAGTCCTGAGCTGCAATGGAAAGCCTTTTCACAATGATTACATTTAAAGGCTTCACTCCACTGTGGACTCTCTTGTGCGCAACAAAACTGGGGTAACACCTGAATATTTTTCCACACTGATTACACTCGTATGGTTTTTCTCCAGTATGGATTCTCTCATGCAAAACAAAACTGGTCTTGTGTGTGAAACTCTTTCCACACTGATTACATTTATAAGGTTTCTCTCCAGTATGGATTCTCTGATGGAGAACAAGTCTGGAGTTCCGTTTGAAAGCTTTTCCACATTGATCACATTCATAAGGTTTCTCTCCAGTGTGGATTCTCTGATGAACAGCAAGACTGGATTTCAGTGTGAAAGTCTTTCCACATTGATTACATTCATAAGGTTTTTCCCCAGGGTGGATTCTCTGATGTACATTAAGGAATGAGTATTCCCGAAAGACTTTGCCACATTCATGACACTCATGAAGTTTCTCTCCAGTGTGGATGCTCTCATGGACAGTGAGATTGGCCCTCAGTGTGAAAGACTTTCCACATTCATTACATACATAAGGTTTCTCTCCAGTGTGGATTCTCTCATGGAGAGCAAGATTGCCCTTCTGGGCAAAAGCCTTTCCACACTGATTACACACATAAGGTTTCTCTCCAGTGTGGACTCTATGGTGTATATAAAGGGCAGAGTTTTGAATAAAAGTTTTGCCACATTCATGACACTCGTAAGGCTTCTCTCCAGTGTGGATTCTCTGATGTCTGACAAGTTTGGATTTGTTTCTGAAAGTCTTCCTACATTCATTACATTCATAAAGTTTCTTTCCACTGTGAATTCTCTGATGTCTGACAAGTTTGGATTTGTTTCTGAAAGTCTTCCTACATTTATTATATTCATAAAGTTTCTCTCCACTGTGGATTCTCTGATGTTTAATAAGAGAAGAGCATATACTAAAAACTTTACCACATTCACAACATTTATGAGGTGTCTGTTCAGCATGTATTCCTTTATGTTTAACAACACTGGATCTCATTCTGAAAGTTTTTTCACGTTGAATGCATTCAGGTTTCTCTACAGTGTGTATTCTCTCATATTTAGCAAGACCAGCCCTGAATTCACTATACTGAGAATAGTCGTTCCATGAGGTCATTTTTGGATTTCCACCCATCTCTTTCACATCAAGCCTGTTCTCTGCATCTGATGGAAATAAACACAGACAAGCATAAATATATCCTCTTCCTTCTTCTGGAAGAAAGTAAACTGAGGGATATTCAATTTCCCCAGTCAAAAAGAAGTGTCTTCGACCTGAAGTGGGCAGAATCAATCATTTTAAAATGCTCAACATCAATAAGGTAATTAACTTAACAAAAAGTCATGCACCAATCACAATGAATCCTCACCACAAGCTTGAGACACAAGCTAAATATGCATTATCATTGTATTTATATACAACTCAGGCCATGAACTCTGGATGGCTGAGTGACCTGACCCAAATCCCAGTAACTGAGACTAGAACTCAGACACAATGACTGACTGGTCTCCATATGCTACACTAGACAGAGTGTCTCCAATTTAACTTCAATCCATTCTTCAAATGCATTTTGATTACAATTTCATTCTGTTGTGTTCAGATTATTTTCTGACAGTTCCGTCTTGACTAGTTTTGAGGTACTATCCTATGGGCATTCTTTGTAAATCTCATGAAAACCTGAGAAAGAGATTTACTATTTTCAGGTGTCCTATAATAACTTAAATCTGAACATTTTCTTATATTCTATTCAGATCTAGAGATAATTTACTACTTATTATCCATATTGTACAGTAACATTATTTCACTATCATATCTTTAAATGTAATATAATTTGAGCCCCCATCATGTTTTCCCACTCTTATTTTTTAATTTACCTGAGGTATATTGCATTCTGTTCTGATCCATAATTTTTTTTTTATTTTTAGGAGAACTTCATTTTAAAATCTTTACCTTTAAATGTCTCTAAAAAAACCCCTAAACTATATTTCTTATAATAAACAGAATTTTTAAAAACTATATCTTTGTCCAAAAATATTCTCATGCAGGTCCTTGAGTCCACTGTTCTTCCACTAAGAAGTGGACATCATGGCTCGCACTATTAATCCTTCATCAATAATGCCCATTTGGGTTACCAGAATACTCTGGGAGTTGGTAATAATAATCCAAGGGGTTTGAACTTAACATTTTAATGGCACTCTAAGCAGTAAATAATTATCTAATTTTGTTATAAATCTATTTTTCTTCTGGGAAGAAAAGTGTGTGCATATTTAAAGTATAGTTTGAAGTATAATATATATGAAAATAATATTATTCAGTGATTCCCAAACATCATAATCAGACCTAAAAAGTATTGAATATATAAACTCTAAGTACAATCATGGAACTCTTTCTGACTTTTCCTTCTGTTGGCAGAAAGGAAACTGAAGGATATTCAATTTCCCCAGTCAAAAAGAAATCTTTAAACTGAAATAGGCAGAATCAATCCTTTTTTAAATACCTCAGAATAACAAGATGATTTAATTAAGAAACAGTTCCACAGGCAGTCACATTGGATCCTCACCCAAGTACATCTTCCTTCAGTTTTTCAGCCTGTCATCAAATTGTTTCCAAACCCTCTCAAAGGCTGGGCATTTATGTGTAAATTGACTCCCAAGGAATGATCATAGGCACACACAGACCTTCATTTATTTTCTGTCCCTGCAGGAGAGTAGCTCCCTCCTTCACCAGCTACTTTGTAAATCATCACTGATGTAATCATCTGATCAAGAGATTAGAAACATTTTTGATCCCTGTAGGATAGATGGCTCCACTATCATTAGGCATGCACTTTATAAGCCATCTTCAAAAATATCATGAATCAGCATAAACATTTTACATAGACAGTAGATATTATATTGCCTCTCATTAAAGTGTTGAAGACTAAATTTTTTAAAATATCATGTTATCTCCCCCTTATATTATTCTTCTATTATAACATTAATTTTCAAAGGAATTTCAGGACAAATCTTTAGTCATTTCTGTGAGAATGTAGCCAGTGTTCCTTGGTAGAAAAAAGAAAATTAAAGGGCTCTTCCCTATAAAAGGTTGCTTTATATATATATATATAATTTTAAAAAGACCAAAGCAATATATGCAATTGACCTTCATGTGAATTTTTCAATGAATACACTATTTGTCATTAGCCAATTACAAAAATACAGCAAGTTATTACAAATCTTCTATATAGTAAATAGTAATTTATTTCACTTACAAATTAGAGGACCATTAACAAAAAAAAATCTATCTTTCACCAAAAGAGCTTGTGAAATTCTCCTCCCATTTTTTACTTCCTACATTTTAAGGGATATTTTACTGTACCCTGTTTATAAAACAAAATACAGCTGGTGACAGAATAGTCAGAGAGAAGGAACAAAGACACTTTCTAGCTATGTGTTCCTGTCCAAGGCACTTACTTATTCTTTCTTTCAGTTTCCTCAACTGTTAAATGGGAATCATAATAGCACTTATATCTCAGAGCTATTGAGAAAAATTGAATTAATTATTTTAAAAACCTTAGCACAGTGTGTGGTATAGATCCAAAATTACTCCATTTGAGAATCACTCCCATTTTGTTCACATATACATCTGTACATTCCCATTTGTATTTGCAATCCAAGTAATCCAAAATAGTATGCCATGGTATCTTACTGTGCCACTTCTAGGAAACAGCTGAATCCCCCAATCCTGAAAATGGGCAAAAGGGTTATTGTACCAGATCATCCTTGAGCCCCAGCAACAGGGACCTGACCAATGAACTTTTGCCCATCCTCCTCCACTGCTCCTCACTCTCAAAAACCTGGATAAATCTTATGTATTGTCCATTTAGGAGGTCTTTGACTATTAGGAGGTCTTTGACTATGAGTCAAACTCCCTGCTGGCAAATTCAAGAAACCCTAGTTGGTCCAAATCCTCTCTCAGCCAATCTGTTATTTTTGTATTCAACATCTATAATTTAACAGTGGAAGAGGATAGGATTTCAGCTGGACAGAGCCATGATTCAACCTTTGGGAATTGAAATCCAAAAGCACTACACAGGCTCTACCCACTTAGAATTGATTCCATTTCTTTTGGGAAATGAGTAAATTCATCTGTGCTCTGGTGGCTAAGAATTATTCCTAAAGTCCTCACTCACAATATTTACTCTGTCCTTGGACTAAACACCCTGGGGTTTGGGGTATGAGTTTTGCCTCTTTATCAGCTTTCCCTAAATTGATCCTGTGCCTTCTCCAGCAGGTTCCTCTTTCAGGCCTCCCTTTGTTTCTGGCCATCCTTTTGGATGGTTTGCAACTTATCAGGAGGGTTTCCCTGAGTTCCTAAAAATCTTAATGGCACAGCAAGACTTATGTCTTACATAAGCTGATGTCTTGCTGTGCCATTAAGATTTTTAGTAGCCACCCTGGATTCATTTTAAGCAAGTCAGAGTGGGGCTCCTTTGCTGGCAAACTCAATAAACCCTGACACTCTGTTGTCTTTTATGCCTGTATCACCCACAGGCCCAGTAAAATAGATAAGCACCTACAGACTCCTCATCTTATGTTCTGGGTTCAGTCTATCAAAATGGACTTGTCCACCTCCAGAGAAAGAACCGATAAATAGAAATAAGCAAAACATAGTTTTATATAAGCACATACATTTTTGTCAGATGATGCCTTCTCTAACAGGAGGGAGGGAGGGAGACCATTAACTGGGTATTTTACTGTAACTAACAAAAGAAATGTAAGAGAGAGAAATGGGCTTAGCCCCTTTTAAGCTTACTATAGTGCTACCCACAGAAAAGACCTTTAAAATGTGTAGCAACCAAGCAATGAGGCATTTATGCAAATGGCACCTTTAACACTTGGAACAATTCAGTTTTGCAATTTCACAAGATCTTTTGATTCGCCTAAATAAGTTAACCTACATGGTTGATGACCAAATCCAAATGTTCCCAGCAGTTGGACTCTTATTTCTTGTGGATAGGGAGGCTATTTAAAAAAGATTAATTCAATAACGGTTGTAGGGACAAAAATGAAAGGACTGGCAAATGCATTAAAATGCGAGGATATGATCCCCCACAACCTCCTTACCCCCAAACTACTTGTTCCATATATCTAAGTCTTCCAGAAGTCTCTAAGAAGCCTCGTACCTATTCCTGAGACCTATTAGCCTTCTGAATGCCACTACCTCCATAGCTAAACCCTACTGAATCCCAAACCAGGGAAAAATTGTAAGATTCCATCTTTCTTTCTCTCTGCCTTCAAAGACTGGGTCATATTGGAAATTGCAGAGCTAGAGATAAGAAAAGAAGATTTTTTCTTGGTTTACAGAAATTCATGGCATAAACTAATTAGGAGCTAAAATTAGGAAGTGAAATACAATATCTTTACTATATATTTTCATGTTATAGTTTAAAGGTTTTTGGAACTACTAAAAATATCTTGGATTTTTGGAAGTTTGCAGATTTGCAGCTAGACTTAAGATTCAGATCAACAGTTTCTCTCTCTCATCCTCCTCCTCCTCTTCCTCCAACTCAACTCCTCTCTCAACCTTTCCCCTTCCATTTGTTAGAAAGTGACTGATGCAGTGTTTTAGTAGAAGGTGATTTTCCCTACTAGGGGGGAAAAACAGGCAGTTTCAAACAGTTCAAGAGAATTTAATTGTTTAAGTCAATTAGTAGCTGTCACCTAGGTTGAAATAGACTGCATGCAAAGACTCAAAGAAAAATAAGAATTCTTCTCAGGCACTAGAAGAACTCAAAACAGACTTTAAAATTCAAATAAGAGAAAAAATAGTAATAATACTGGGAAATATGTTTTGCCTTTTCTCTGTATTCCCAGACCTTAGTACAGTGTTTGCCATATAGCTAATTGTTCATCCTTAGTTCAAAGAGGGCCAGTGACATCAGTGTATTTGATTTAAGTGAGGTGGAGTTGTACAGTGTCATTCATCTGATTCTCTTCCAGAATCATCAACGTCCACTGGCAAGACTAAGGTGAGGATGACTGGCAATAGCTCAGGATAGAGTGGACGACTTTGGCAATCTCTAGGTTCCTCACGGCACCTGCCAACATTGTGGCTGCTGGAACAAAGTGTTCTCCCCTTCTGCTGGGGAAGTCCTCACATGCTTGGAGCAGAAATCCTCCCTAATTCACCTAAGGATTATAGACCTAATGATTACTCTCAACCTGGTTTAGCCAATCAGCCAGGATGGTTTTACTGGACGTGGACACCACACATGTCCAGTCAAAGGCGGAAAGCCACCCTCACACAGAGGTACTAGTCCTCCCTGAGCACCCCATATATCTATACACATTACAAATAAAAGCAACATTATAATGTAAACAAAAGCCTGAAAGACTTCCAAGTTCTGATCAATGCACTGATCAACCATGTCTCCAGAGGACAAAATACGCTACCCACATATTGAAAGAGATGAAGGACTCGGAGGACAGGATAAGACACATATTTTATTTCGACATAGATAATATTAAAACATTTTTCCTTAATATACAAATTTGTAAATTCCTTCCGATATCTGTGATTGTCATTTACTTCTCGTCTTTACCAATTTGAAAATCTAATTATTAGTGATTTGGATTAGTAATTACAGATGTGGAACACTTTTTCATGAGGTTGTGAATAACTTGGATTTCTTTCTTCCTTTGATAACTGTCTATAATAAAGTTCTGTTGGGGAATAGCTAGTTTTTATGACTGTATCCAGTCTATTTAAACACCTTAGATATGAGACCTCTATTAAGGAAACATTCATTCCCCTCAAATAACTGCTTCCCTTCATATTTTAGGTAACCTTGATTTCTTCATCTGACATGAATGCCCCATTTCATTTTGTGTGATCTTCTCCACACCTTCTCTGATGCCACATTCTTTACAAAATGAATCTTTTATGGTTTCTCTGATTTCTTTAAAGAACCTTTCACATCTAAATTTCATATTCATTTGGAGCTAATACTGGTCTATGCTGTGGATGTTGGTCTATACCTACTTTCTGTCAGACTGCTTGTGAGTTTTAATGTAATGATTAGTACCAGCAGTCGAGGTCTCTGGATTTCTAGAAATCCACAATGTAAAAGGTATGGGGAGAGACTACTAATCAAACTAGCATTGCCTAGTCAAGCACCCATAATTTAAGTATCAGAATCTCCCACACATGTATTTCACATGCATCCTGTACAAGCTGTCTATTTTTAAATTATATTAGATAGTTTGGGTGATTATTACTTTATGCTATGGGTTCAGATTTGGTCCTACTGCTGGAATACTGGAAGAAGTTTAAGAAAGAGACATACAAAGGTACTTTGGATGAGAACAGACTTGGGTTAGATGGGACCATAGAGGCCAGTAAGTTCAGCCTCCTAAACTGAGGCACAGAGAGGCGGTTCTTCTCCCAGCGTTACATTGCTTAAGAACATGTGAGGCAGATTTTAAAGCCAAGACTTCCCAACTCTAAATCCAGTTTCCTATACATTAAAATATACTGCAGTCATTTATACTGTTCTGAATATCAATTTGAATAAAAAGTGATTAAACTATCTCATAGCCACTGACTTTTCCATAAGATTTATGAGCCTTAGGAAAAATAATAAGTATCATTTACAGAGTGATTTAATGTTTACAAAGCACATTACAAATATTGTCTTATTTGATCCTCTCATCTACTCTGCATGGTAGATGTTATTATTATCCCAACTGTACTGATGGATAAACTGAGTCAGGAATAGGCCAAGTGACTTGTCCAGGGTTAAACAGCTAGTAAGTATCAGAGACTGCATTTGAATTCAGGGCTTATAGATTCAAAAACAATGCTCTCTTTTGTGCTATCCAGCAGTTTAAAGGCATCATTAAAAGAAAAAGTCCAACAGACACAAAATATTAAACAAGGCTTTTTTTACATTAGTTAGCATCATGAAACACTTTGAATACAGATCAACTAGAGAAAAGTTGGAGAAGTTATGGTATTAATGATCCAAGACAATTCTTAAGGACTTAAAATGAAAAATATTATGTACTGCTAGAAAAAAACTGATAACAGTCTAAATAAAGATCAAAATATACTTTAAAGGGGAGGAAGGTAGGTGGCTCAGTGGACTGAGAGCCAGGCCTGGAGATGAGAGGTCCTTTGTTAAAATCTGGCCACAGAAACTTCCTTCCTGTGTGACCTTGAGCAAGTCACTTAACCCCCATTGCCTATCCCTTATCACTCTTTTGCTTTGGATGGAAGGTATGGGTTTGAAAAAAAAACACTTATTTTTCTCATTTGTTTGGGTTTTTTGTCTGTTTTCTTTTAGAACACAACTAATATGGAAATGTTTTATATGACTAGATTTGTATAACCTACATCAAATCACTTGCTCTCTCAATGAGAGTAAATAAGGAGGGAATTTGGAATTCAAAACTTTTTAAAATATCTTAAAAATATTTTTATCCAATTGGAAAAAATAAAGTATTTAAGAGTGGGAGGTAAAAAGTTGTAGTATTGGAAAACCATGGAATATCACAGAGAATGAATGAGAAAACTTAGGATTTCAGAGAAAAAATTCCATCTGTTTTTAGGACTTCATACACCATACAAATTTTGTGATGAATAATGAAGTCTGTGCTGCCAGAAGATGCTTTTCATCATTAATTAGTTTCTTTAGTATTATCTCCAGGAAGATTTTTCCAAAATACACATGAGTAAGAGTTCTAGGTGAAGCCCTTCCCACAATTATTGCTTTTTAAAGGTTTTATTTTCCCAGTGTAAATATTGTGATGTCTGATAACCTCCATCTTCCAGCAAAAGGAAGATACACATTGAGCACATTAAGAAATTTTCTCTCCACCTATGAATCCTTTGATGTGAAATAAGAGATGGTCTCTGGCTGAAAACCTTCCCACATTGAGTCCATATAAGACTTATTTCCAGGATGAATTTGCTGATGTCTAACAAGCTCTGTACTTCATTTGAATGTTTTTCCACATTCATTATATGAATTTTCTGATGGGAAATGAGGGATGACTTTAGTTGAACACTGATTACATTAATGAAGTTCTTCCTCTAGTATTGATTCTATGATATTCAGTACGAGAATATTAAGAGTATTAATATATTCTAGACAATCATAATAAGGCTTCTCTCTATTGTGGATTCTCTGATGAGTAACATGGAAGCCTTTTCATACTGATTACATTTATAAGGTTTCTCTCCAGTGAGAGAATTCTCTGATGTACTCCAAGAAAAAAGCTCATTCTGAAAGCCTTTTCATATTGATTATGTTCATTGTGGTTTTTCTCCACCGTGTATGCTCTGATGTTTATGAAGAGTGGAGTGGTACATGAAAGCCTTTCCACACTGTTTACATTCATAAGGCTTCTCTCCAGTGTGGATTCTCTGATGGGCGGCAGGACTGGAGCGGCATTTGAAAGATTTTCCACATTGATTACATTCAAAAGGTTTTTCTCCAGTGTGGATTCTATTATGTACAGCAAGGCTGGAGAAGCATCTGAAAGCCTTTCCACACTGATTACATTTATAAGGTTTTTCTCCAGTGTGGATTCTCTGATGTTCAGCAAGAGTGGAGCTGCATCTGAAAGCCTTTCCACATTGTTTACATTCATAAAGTTTCTCTCCAGTGTGGATTCTCTGATGTTCAACAAGACTGGAGCTACATCTGAAAGCCTTTCCACACTGATTACATTCAAAAGGTTTCTCTCCAGTGTGGATTCTCTTATGTATAGCAAGATAGGAGCTGCAACTGAAAGCCTTTCCACATTCAAGACACTCATGAGGTTTCTCTCCAGTGTGGATTTTCTGATATCCAGTAAGATGAGCTCTCCGTGTAAAAGCCTTTCCGCACTGATCACATTCATAAGGTTTCTCTCCAGTGTGGATTGCCAGATGGAGAGTAAGACTGTACCTGCGTTTATAAGCTTTTCCACACTGATTGCACTTGTAAGGTTTCTCCTCAGTATGGATTCTCTGATGTACATTAAGAAAATAGTATTCCCGAAAGACTTTACCACATTCATGACACTCATATGGTTTCTCTCCAGTATGGATTCTCTTATGTACAGCAAGACTAGAGCTGCATGTGAAAGCCTTTCCACATTGGTTACATTCATAAGGCTTTTCTCCAGTGTGGATTCTCTTATGAACAGCAAGATTTCCCCTCTGGGTGAAAGCCTTTCCACATTCATTACATTCATAAGGTTTCTTTCCAGTGTGGATTCTCTGATGTTTATAGAGATTGGATCTGTCTCTGAAAGTTTTTCTACATTCACTACATTCATAATATTTTTCTCCTGTGTGGATTCTCTGATGTTTATTAAGAGTGGATCTGTCTCTGAAAGTCTTTTTATATACATAAGATTTCTCTCCACTGTGGATGGTCTGGTGTTTAATAAGGGAAAAGTGTACACTGAAAACTTTACCACATTCATGATACTCATGAAGTTTCTCTTCAGTATATATTCTCTTATTCACAACACTGGAATTTGTTATGAAGGCTTTTCCATGTTGATTGTATTCAAAATGTTTCTCTTCATTATGAATTTTCTTATATTTAGCAAGACCAGCCCTATATTCACTAGCTTGAGAATACTTGTTCCATGAGATTATTTTCAGATTTGCACTGTCCTCCTTCATATCAAACCTGATCTCTGCATCTGATGGAAACAAACACATACATATACACATATATATAAATAGATCCTCTTCCTTCTGTTGGCAGAAAGTAAACTGATTGACATTCAATATCCCTAAGTCAGAAGATGAGTCTTCAAACTTAAATTGGAAAAATCAACTGTTTTAAAATACTATTATCTTGCACCAATAAGATGATTTCATTAACAAAGAGCTCCACACAATTGTGTTAGATTCTCACCCCAAAACTGAGTGAGATCCAGGCAGAAATTCTCATTTTACTTTACAACTAAGGCTATGAGGTCTAATGCTAAGTGACCCAACTTAAAGCCTGGCAGCTGAATCTAGACTTCAAACCCAACGACTGAGTATGCTCTATCCACCACACTGGACAGACGGTCTCTCTCCATTTATGCTTAAATCCTTTCTTCAAATGCATTTTGTTGATTCCAATTTTATTCTATTATGTTCAGGAAATAATCCTGTTATTTTGTATTGACCAGTTTTGCTGCAAAAATCACATAGTAATTCTTTGTAAATTTCACACTAACCAAAGAAATAGATTGACTACTTTCAGTTGTCCTGTAATACTTTTTAATTATATTCATCTTTTCTTATTATCTATTCAGATCTAAAGATATTATGACTCTTGTACATGTACTAAATATCTATTTTCAAACATAATAAAATTTAACTTTTAAATTTTTGTTGTTGTTGCTATCATCATGAATGCCAACTCTGTTTTTCGTATTCATCTGAGGTATATTATATTCTCTTTTGACCCATCACTTTTTTAAAGATAGCCATTATTTATTTATTTAATTTTTTTCTTTTAATGTCTCTGCTTACTAAATTAAAAAAGAAAAACTAAAATTCTTGTAACTGAGTAAGAAAAATTATGCATTTTGCTATGTCCAAAAATTTTATTTCTTAATCAATCCATAATCCTTCTGCCAGTTAATAGACAAGTTTGATTCACTCTTAGTCCTCCAGCAACACTTCCCATTTATGGATACTTGAATTCCTTTAGAGTAGGTGTAGATGGTCCAAAGAGTTTAAGCTAAAATTCTTTAGGGACACCTTAAGTAGCAAATAACCATCCAAATCTGTTACAAATATACTTTTCTTCTGGGGAAAACAAGTATGTGTATATCTGAAATGCAAATAGTTTCTATAATGATTCACAAATATTATGATTAAGTGTACAATGCTTTTGATGTTCCTGTAGTGGATACATAAAACTCTAAGTACAATCATTAAACTGCTTAATATAACAAACTGCTTCTGATTGAATACAGTTTTCAACCTATCATCAAATTGTTTTCAAACCCCCAGAAAGGCTGGACATTCATGTACAAATTGATTCCCAATGGACAGTCACAGGCATGCACAGTCCTCATTCACTCTCTGTCATTGTCCCAGAGCAGTGGATCTTTCACCAGTTATTTTGCTATCACTTATCAATGGTATGAAGAATGTTTTTATTCCTGCAGGAGAGATGGCAGGCTTCTTGATCATGATCCATGATTACTACTAGCTAGGCATTGACAGTACAAATCATCTTGAAAAATTCATGAAACACAACAAATGTTTTACACAGACTGTAGACATTATAGTGCCTCTCACTGAAGTGTAAGAGGCTATTTTTTTATTTGACTTTATCTTCAACTTATATTGCTTTTTTATTATGAGGCTGATTTTCAATAGAATTGGTTTGGCTACCCAAGTCAGTCCTTCAGTAGTTTCTATGGCCAGTGTCCCAGGGAAGAAAAAAAAGAAAAAGATAAAAAAAGGAAGGCAAAGAGAACTTTCTTGAAAATGGTTGTTTTAAATATAAACAAGAAGAGAAGAGAAGAGAAGAGAAGAGAAGAGAAGAGAAGAGAAGAGAAGAGAAGAGAAGAGAAGAGAAGAGAAGAGAAGAGAAGAGAAGAGAAGAGAAGAGAAGAGAAGAGAAGAGAAGAGAAGAGAAGAGAAGAGAAGGGAAGAGAAGGGAAGAGGAGAGAAGGGAAGAGTGGAAAAGGGAAAAGAAAAGGGAAAAGAAAAAAAGAAAAAAAAGAAAAGGAAAAAAATGTACAATTGACCTTCAAGTGAATTTATAAATTAATGCATTTTGTTATTTGCCAGTTAAACTAAGTCACTACAAATCTTATAAATGACAAGTGATTCATTTAGTTTCAGAATAGGGGGCTATTAACAAATAACCAATTTCCATCCTTCACCAAGAGAGCTTGTAAAATTCAAGACTGGACACAGACACCTATTAGCTGTATGACCCTGGCCAATCACTTCACCTCTGCCTTGGTTTCCTGAACTTTAAAATGAGGATAATAATAGCACCTATATCTCAGAGTTGTTGAAAGAATCAGATTAGTTATTTTAAAGCTTTTATGTTCAATGCTTGGTGTGGGTCCAAAACTACTTTTTGAAAATCACTTCTTTTTGTTCACACATATGTCTATACTCTCCACTGAGTGCTTAAAAATCAAGTAACCCAAAAGACGTCATGATATAGTATCTTACCGTGCCACCCTTGCTCAGAAACAACTGAGTCCTCCATGTTCTATTGTGCAGAAATCCCTAACCTTGACAACGGGTAACACCTTGATTGATGCCCTTTTGCCTGTCTTCCTACAGTCTCTAAACCTCTATATGCTTGTGTACTGTCCATTCCAGGAGTGTTTGACTATTCAGCCTAGACTCACTGCTGGAGAAGTTGGAAAACCCTAGTTGGTCCAAATGCTTATTCTCAGAAAATCTATTTTTCATTTTTCTCAACACTGATAATTTATTGGTGATGGTGATTCTAGGAATTCAAGGGAGACGGAGCCTTGGATCAACCTTCGGGAGTTGACAGCCAGAAGTCCTACAGTCTCTATCCCCTCGGAATCACTTCCAAGCCTGCAGAGCACATCTGTGTTCTGGGAGATTAGACCTGGCCCTGCTCCCCTGACCCCCAGGTGAACCACCCTGTCTCTCCCACAGGCCAAGAAGCTTTTCCTGAATGCATCCTGTGATGGTGCTAGCACGTTCCTCTTTCTGGTCTCCTTTTGTCTGTTTCTGTCTATTCTGTTGGAGAATCTGCAACTTGTTGGATGGTTTCCTGGGTTCCTTTTAAAGATATAAAATGCCCTCTTGCTCCGCACCTCTGACCCTACAGGTACCTCAGGCCCCTGGTAAGAATATGTTCTATAGGCCCTAATTTAGTGGGGAATGTGCCTGTGTGTCACAAAGGGTGGAACTGTGATCCAGACGTACTGCATTTTGAGAAATATTCCATTTTATTCTCATGTATGAGTTGGCTCTCTGCCATGAGTGCTTGTAATCTAAGATTTGCAGTAGCTGCCGTGGGTCCATGTTGAGCAGGGCAGTGGAAGGCAGAACCGAAAGCAAGGGCTCAGGACTTCTCCCTCTAGTCTGTAAGCCGCTGGTGAGGGATGAACAAACTGTGACTCCTTGCCGCACTATTCACTCACCCATTAACGGGCTTCCTCACAGGCTTCCCCCCCCCCCCCAACGGCCCCACCACAGGAATATCATGTGGTTTAACATCTGTTCATGGACACTTCAAAGGCGCCTTGATCAGGGCAACGTGGCCAGCTCTTGCTACATGCCCTCCCGATATCACAGGCTTTTGTGGTTTAAGCATATATAAGCTTATACAGAGACAGACAGAGACTGACAGAGACCAACAGAGAGAGAGCGAGAGAGAGAAAGAGACAGAGAGACAGAAAGAGAGAGTGTAAACCTTAAAATTTCTTAGACTTATAAATGTTGGAAATTTCACCATTGGGAAATTTCATACTTGAAAAATTTCTTACTGATAGTCTATTGGAATGTGAACCCCCTTGGCATGGGAGGTTCCTCCTCCTCCTTACTTAAGATTACTTTAGGACAGAAACCTTTTGCTGAACAATGGAAAGGGCTTTGACCTCTGCTTAAGCATAGAACAGGAAGTTCTTTCAGTCATGATTGATTTTAGAATTGATACAATAGAGATACTTGGAATGACAGAACCAGGTCTTGGAAAATACAATCTCTACCCTACTCAGTCCTAACAGGATTTAGGAAGGGCTACAGCATAGATCAAAATTTAATTATTTGAGAATATGACCTTCAACAGACATGTGCAAAGGGGCAGACCTCTGGGCAGTCCTGGGTTAAGCTAGAGCCACCATTGGCACAGGGAAGACATGGACAGTGATTGGTAGATGTGAGAACTGAGGGGAGGGAACTTAGATGGTTTCCTTAAAGATAGTGGGGTCTGAGGACTGAGGGGTGGTTGGAGAGGTTTTGCTCTGAGAGGTTGTGCTCTGAGAAGCTTGCTCTGAAGGAGGCTGGAGGTGGAGGCCCCTGAGACTGTTTCTCCATTTTGGTCACGTGAGTGATAGGGACTGATCTCTTTTCTTTGCCTCAGCTATCTAAGGGCTTGGGCCTTTTGGCCCAGCCTAAACAGAGGGGGTATTTAAGCCCTATTCCCTTCTCTCCCCTTTCTCTCTCTCTCTCTCTCTCTCTCTCTCTCTCTCTCTTTCTCTCTCTCTCTCTCTCTCTCTCTCTAATACCTTTCTTCCTCCTGTTTGTAATTAAACTCCATAAAAGGTTGACTGCTGACTTGAGTTTTCATTTAGGAATTACATAGCTGAATTCCTTGGTGACCTTAAATTAATATATATCAGTCTTTTAAAGTGATTTCCTTGTCACAAGAGAGAGGGAGAGAGAGAGAGAGGGAGAGAGAGGGGGAGAGAGACAGAGACAGAGAGACTGAGACAGAGAGACAGACAGACAGAGAGACAGACAGACAGAGAGACAGACATAGAGAGACAGAGAGACAGACAGAGAGAGAGAGAGGGAGAGCGGGGAGGGAGGGAGAGAGAGGGCGAGAGAGGGAGAGAGAGGGGAAGAAAGGGGGAGAGAGACAGAGACAGAGAGACTGAGACAGAGAGACAGAGAGACAGAGAGAGCGCACACCATAGGAGAGTGAGGCTCCCTTGCTGGCAAACTCAATAAACCCCAAGTCAAGTCTGATCCCCTGGTGCCTCGTTATTCCTGTGTCCCAGCTGAAATGGATAAGCCACCACAGATCCCTCATCTTGTGTTCAGGCAAAATAGGCTTTGCTCCCTTCAAGTTCATTCCACTGATCCCCCAGATAAGATGTTTAAACTGTAGGGCTGACACTGGCTAGCACCCACAAAATTGGGCCTTTGTCCAAATAGCTCTTATACTCAGGATAATTTGGATTGGGGTTTCCTGAGAAGGGGAGTGGGGTCTTTTGATTTGGCTAAATTAGTTAATCTCTGAGGGAAAGGATTAAATGCAAATATTCCCAGGACATGGATTCCTATTTCTCCATGGAGGCCACTAAGAAAAATATTCATTCACTTGTCAGTTCATGGAAAGAAGATAGAAGCAAACTGACAGAATGTAATAAAATGCTACAATCTGAGCCTCCACAAACTTCATGCTCCAACCCCTTTGTCCCATATTCCTAAATCTCCCAGGAGCACTAGGAACTGCGACCACCAGCAGCCATTCTTGAGGATCTAGCAGACCTCTGCAGGCCAGTCTTTTCAGGCCCTTCCCAAGGAAAAATGGAGAGATTCTTTCATTCCCTTCCTTTGTAACCCTGGCCAAATTAAAGATTCTAGAGATAATGACAGATTTTTTAAAAAAGAAAGGAAATGTGTTCCCCTGGTTTGTAGAAATGGGGGAGCAGCTAGGCGATACAGGAGAGAGAAAGTGCTAGACCTGGAGTCAGGAAAACCTGAGTTCAAATCCAGCCTCAAACATTTACTAGCTGTGTAACCCTGAACAAGTTACTTTAAGCCCTTCTGCCTCAGTTTCCTCATGTATAAAATGAGCTGCAGAAGGAAATGGCAAACCACTCCAGTATCTCTGCCAAGAAAAAGTCCCCAAACGTAGTCATGAAGGGTCAGATATGGTTGAAACAATTAAACAACAGGACATTTATGGCATTATAAATTAATTAAGAACAAAATTTTGAATGATCTTTAATGTAAATTTCCACATTAAAGGTTTTTGTAACTGCTAAAAACATGTTGGTAGATTTTTGGAAATTTACAGGTAGAATTAAGGTCCAGAACAAACGGTTCTCTCTCTGTTTCTCTCTCAACTGTGAAACTGAATATTGATCATTGATTAGTGATTTATAATTAAGTTTGTTAATTATAAGAGTACCCATCATAATCAAGCTTTATCATTGTAACCAAACTCTACAACTTTCAAGCTTAGAATTTACTGTGCAGGACTTTCGGGTAATCATGGCTGCAATCTAGACGCCACACCCTTCCTCTCCCCGGCACCGAACGAAATAGACTACATCAAAGGAGCATAAACATCACCTTTGGCGGAACAGGACTCCCCAGTATCCCAAAGAGGTGAAGGTACGTGGGGCTTGAACATTTCCACACTATAATAAGAAGGAGGAAAGCTTGCACAGAAACGTGAACTGAGCCGCCCTTCCCCCACCCCACCTCCCCCACCAAACCAGAGTGAGCTACCTGAGCCCTCACCGGGACAGCAAGTGAGTGGGGAACGTCTCTGTCTGGGGGGGGGGGGCATCCAGGGTCCTTGGGATCTGGAGACTGCCAGGAAAAAACGTCTCAGGGCGGTTTCACTGGAGAACCCGGCGCTGAGCACTGGGGTCAGCAGAGCTGTACTCGAGGCAGCTGCGCTGAACATCGCCGCTGAGCTAAACACCAGGGGCTGACCACGCGCTGATTATCTGGGCGGAGCTGAACACCTGGGCAGTGTGGCTGTGATCAGGGACCCAGCGCTCTAAGAAACCTCGGAGGCTGGGAAGAACTAGTCTGAAGCAACCTAAATTCACAGAAAAACCGCCCATATAACCCAGACCACAGACCAAAAAGGAAAGGGGAATAAAACCACCAAAGAGATGGTGCACATGGCCCAAAATCAAGCCTCCAGGAAGAAAGGGAAAAAAGTGACTATTGAAAACTTTTATGGTGGAAGTACTCAAGGAAAAGAGGAGAATGAGGAGGAAATCCAAAAAAAAATCAGAACATGCCTCCCAAAATGAAAACTATCAACAAGCTCTGGAAGATCTCAAACTGGAACTTATCCAAAAGATGGAAACCTGGAAAGAAAAATGGGTGAAAGAGATCAGCAGTCTGAGAGATAAGACTGCTCAACTGGAAAAAGAGCTCGAAGCATCCAATAGAAGGGAAGACTAAGCTGAAAAGCAAAACCAGTCCCTAACAACCAGAATCAAGCAACTCGAAGAAAGTGAGATGATAAAACAGCAAGAATCAATAAAGCAAACCCAAAAAAATAATGAATTAGAAGAAAACATAAAATATCTCACTGAGAAGGTCACCGATCTGGAAAACAGAGGGAGAAGAGAAAACCTCCAAATTATCGGTCTCCCAGAAAAACCAGAGATAAACAATAAACTCGATATTATTCTACAGAAGATTATAAAAGAAAATTGCCCCCACGTTCTGGAGCAAGGGGGCAAAATAGAAATAGAAAGGATTCATAGATCACCCTCTATACTAAATCCCCAAAAGACAACCCCCGGGAATGTAATCGCCAAATTCAAGAGCTTCCAAGAAAAGGAGAAAATTCTACAAGAAGCCAAGAAGAGGAGCTTCAGATATAAGGGGGCTCCCATAAGCATCACACAGGACTTAGCGGCTAACACACTAAGAGACCGCAAAGCATGGAACACGATATTTAGAAAAGCAAGAGAGCTGGGTCTCCAACCAAGAATCAACTACCCAGCAAAACTGACTATATACTTCCAGGGAAAGTATGGGCATTCAACAAAATAGAAGATTTCCAAGCATTTGCTAAGAAAAGACCAGAACTTATTGGAAAATTTGATATCCAAGCACAGAAAGCAAGAGAAACATGGAAAGGTAAATATGAAAGAAAGGGAAAAGGAGATAAATCTTATCTTTTTCTTTAAGTCAAACTCTCTTCTATAAGGACTACATTTACATCAAATTATATATATTAATATGTGGGGAAAATGTTTTGTGTAACTCTCATAAATTGTAGCATCATAAGAGTAGTTAGAAGAAACATGCATAGGGAAAGATTGGGGCATTAAGAAGATTTGGGGAAAGTGGGGGCAAAGAAAGGAAAAGGGAGGGGGGAACCATCGATAATACTAAGATTAACTTCAAGAAATTGGGGGGGGAACTTAACAGAATAATCTTTCCCATATAAAGATATACATGGGAAGGGGAGGGGAAGAACTCTCATATGAGGAGAGGAAGAGAGCGTGAAGTGGATTACTTAAACCTTATTCTCAGTGAAATCAAATCTGAGAGGGAAGAACATCTAGATCCAGTGGGATCCTGAATTCTATCTCATCCATTAGGGCAAGAAAGAAAGTAAAATTAAGGAGGGGGAGGGGGGAGGGAGTATAAAAAGGGAGGGAAGGAGAGGGGGGAGGGGAAGGGAACATAAAAAGGGAGGGGCTAGAAAGGGAAGCATCTCAAGGGAGGGGACTAGGGGGACTGACCTAAAGTAAATCACTGGTTCAAAAGGAAATAGCTAAAGAAGAAAGGTCAGAACTAGGGGAAGATATCAAAATGCCAGTGAATCCACAAATGACAATCATAACTTTGAACGTGAATGGGATGAACTCACTCATAAAACTTAGACAAATAGCAGAGTGGATTAGAACCCAAAACCCTACCATATGTTGTCTTCAAGAAACACACATGAGACGGGTTGACACTCACAAGGTTAGAATTAAAGGTTGGAGTAAGACCTTTTGGGCCTCAACTGAGAGAAAGAAGGCAGGAGTTGCAATCATGATATCTGACAAAGCCAAAGCAAAAATAGATCTGATCAAAAGGGATAGGGAAGGTAAATACATTCTGTTAAAAGGGAGTATAGACAATGAGGAAATATCACTAATCAACATGTATGCACCAAATGGTATAGCATCCAAATTTTTAATAGAGAAACTAGGAGAATTGAAGGAGGAAATAGACAGTAAAACCATATTAGTGGGAGACTTGAACCAACCACTATCAAATTTAGATAAATCAAACCAAAAAATAAACAAGAAAGAGGTAAAAAAGGTGAATGAAATCTTAGAAAAAATAGAGTTAATAGACATATGGAGAAAAATAAATAGGGACAAAAAGGAATACACCTTCTTTTCAGCACCACATGGCACATTCACAAAAATAGATCATACACTAGGTCACAGAAACATGGCACTCAAATGCAGAAAAGCAGAAATAATAAATGCAGCCTTTTCAGATCACAAGGCAATAAAAATATTGATCGGCAAGGGTACATGGAGAGCCAAATCAAAAATTAATTGGAAATTAAATAATATGATACTCCAAAATCAGATAGTTAGAGAAGAAATTATAGAAACAATTAATAATTTCATTGAAGAAAATGACAACAGCAAAACATCCTTTCAAACCTTATGGGATGCAGCCAAGGCAGTACTTAGAGGAAAATTCATATCCCTGAGTGCATATATTAACAAATTAGAGAGGACAGAGATCAAGGAATTGGAAATGCAAATCAAAAAACTTGAGAACAAACAAATTAAAAACCCCCAGAAGAAAACCAAACTAGAGATCCTAAAAATTAAGGGAGAAATTAATAAAATTGAAAGTGACAGAACTATTGAGCTAATAAACAAGACTAGAAGCTGGTACTTTGAAAAAACAGACAAAATAGACAAAGTACTGGTTAATCTAATTAAAAAAAGGAAAGAAGAAAGGCAAATTAACAGCATCAAGGATGAAAAGGGGGATCTCACCTCCAATGAAGAGGAAATTAAGGCAATCATTAAAAACTACTTTGCCCAACTATATGGCAATAAATATACCAACCTAGGTGATATGGATGAATATTTACAAAAATATAAATTGCCTAGACTAACAGAAGAAGAAATAGTTTTCTTAAATGATCCCATATCAGAAAAAGAAATCCAACAGGCCATCAAAAAACTTCCTAAGAAAAAATCCCCAAGGCCTGATGGATTCACTAGTGAATTCTATCAAACATTCAAAGAACAACTAACCCCAATAATATACAAACTATTTGATATAATAAGCAAAGAGGGAGTTCTTCCAAATTCCTTTTATGACACAAACATGGTTCTGATCCCAAAGCCAGGCAGGCCAAAAACAGAGAAAGAAAACTATAGACCAATCTCCCTAATGAATATAGATGCAAAAATCTTAAATAGGATACTAGCAAAAAGACTCCAGCAAGTGATCAGAAGGGTCATCCACCATGATCAAGTAGGATTTATACCAGGGATGCAGGACTGGTTCAATATTAGGAAAACCATCCACATAATTGACCACATCAACAAGCAAACCAACAAGAACCACATGATTATCCCAATAGATGCAGAAAAAGCCTTTGATAAAATACAACACCCATTCCTACTAAAAACACTAGAAAGCATAGGAATAAAAGGGTCATTCCTAAAAATAATAAACAGTATATATCTAAAACCATCAACTAATATCATCTGTAATGGGGATAAACTAGATGCATTCCCAATAAGATCAGGAGTGAAACAAGGATGCCCATTATCACCTCTACTATTTGACATTGTACTAGAAACACTAGCAGTAGCAATTAGAGAAGATAAAGGAATTGAAGGCATCAAAATAGGCAAGGAGGAGACCAAATTACCGCTCTTTGCAGATGACATGATGGTCTTCTTAAAGAATCCTAGAGATTCAACCAAAAAGCTAATTGAAATAATCAACAACTTTAGCAAAGTTGCAGGATACAAAATAAATCCATATAAGTCATCAGCATTTCTATATAATTCCAACACAGCTCAGCAGCAAGAACTAGAAAGAGAAATCCCATTCAAAATTACCTTAGACAAAATAAAATACTTAGGAATCTATCTCCCGAGACAAACACAGGATCTATATGAACACAACTACAAAACACTTTCCACACAACTAAAACTAGACTTGAACAATTGGAAGCACATTAACTGCTCATGGGTAGGACGAGCCAATATAATAAAAATGACCATCCTACCCAAACTCATCTATCTATTTAGTGCCATACCCATGGAACTTCCAAAAATTTATTTTACTGATTTAGAAAAAACCATAACAAAGTTCATTTGGAAGAACAAAAGATCAAGGATATCCAGGGAAATAATGAAAAAAAAATACAAAGGAAGGGGGTCTTGCAGTCCCAGATCTCAGACTATATTATAAAGCAGCGGTCATCGAAACAATTTGGTACTGGCTAAGAGACAGAAAGGAGGATCAGTGGAATAGACTGGGGGCAAGCAACCTCAGCAAGACAGTATATGACAAACCCAAAGATCCCAGCTTTTGGGACAAAAATCCACTATTTCATAAAAACTGCTGGGAAAATTGGAGGACAGTGTGGGAAAGGTTAGGTTTAGATCAACACCTCACACCTTACACCAAGATAAATTCAAAATGGGTGAATGACTTGAACATAAAGAAGGAAACTATAAGAAAATTAGGCAAACACAGAATAGTATACATGTCAGACCTTTGGGAAGGGAAAGACTTCAAAACCAAGCAAGAATTAGAAAGAGTTACAAAATGCAAAATAAATAATCTGGATTACATCAAATTAAAAAGGTTTTGTACAAACAAAACCAATGTAACCAAAATCAGAAGGGTAGCAACAAATTGGGAAACAATCTTCATAAAAACCTCTGACAAAGGTTTAATTACTCAAATTTATAAAGAACTAAATCAATTGTACAAAAAATCAAGCCATTCTCCAATTGACAAATGGGCAAGGGACAGGAACAGGCAGTTCGCAGCCAAAGAAATCAAAACTATTAATAAGCACATGAAAAAGTGCTCTACATCTCTTATAATCAGAGAGATGCAAATCAAAACAACTCTGAGGTATCACCTCACACCTAGCAGATTGGCTAACATGACAGCTATGGAAAGTAATGAATGCTGGAGGGGATGTGGCAAAGTGGTGACATTAATTCATTGCTGGTGGAGTTGTGAATTGATCCAACCATTCTGGAGGGCAATTTGGAACTATGCCCAAAGGGCAATAAAAGACTGTCTGCCCTTTGATCCAGCTATAGCACTGCTGGGTTTGTACCCCAAAGAGATAATAAGGAAAAAGACTTGTACAAGAATATTCATAGCTGCACTCTTTGTGGTGGCCAAAAATTGGAAAACAAGGGGATGCCCGTCAATTGGGGAATGGCTGAACAAATTGTGGTATATGTTGGTGATGGAATACTATTGTGCTCAAAGGAATAATAAAGTGGAGGAATTCCATGGAGACTGGAACAACCTCCAGGAAGTGATGCAGAGCGAAAGGAGCAGAACCAGGAAATCATTATACACAGAGACTGATACACTGTGGTACAATAGAAGGTGATGGACTTCTCCATTAATGTCAATGCAATGTCCCTGAACAACCTGCAGGGATCTAAAAAATACTATCCACAAGCAGAGGATAAACTGTGGGAGTAAAAACACTGAGGATAAGCAACTGCTTGACTACAGGGGTTGAGGGGATATGACTGAGGAGAGACTCTAAATGAACACTCTAATGCAAATTCCAACAACAGGGAAATGGGTTTGAGTCAAGAACACATGTGATACCCAGTGGAATCGTGCGTTGGCTATAGGAGAGGGAAAGGTGGTGGGAGGGGGGGGAAGGGGAGGGGAGGAAAAGAAAATGATCTTTGTTTCCAGTGAATAATGTATGGAAATGACCAAATAAAATAATGTTTAAAATAAAAAAAAAAAGAATTTACTGTGCAGGAAAGGCTAATGTCCAACCCTTAAAAAGTCAGCAATGCAAGAAGCCAGTTGAGGGAGATAAGAAAGACGGATGAAGGATGATTCAATCTGGTCACAAGATGTTTTTCTACTATGGATTCCTCTGGTACTAGGAATGGTAGATGAATTTGTAATACTCATGGCCACGATGCATCTGTTAACCTACTGTAAGTTTAAGTCCCTTGAATTATACCCTCCTTAATTTAAAAAAAAAGGCTCTTTGTGCCTTCCTTGGATCCCTGACTACTCTGTGGTTGTCAAACTTTTGAAATTCCTAACCTCCAAGGGCATGTGTGGCCATATGTGTACCCCACGCCCCTTGTAAGAATATGACCTATGGCCCCAGGTTAGTGGGGAGATCTATGGATCCAGAGGTATTTCATTTTGAGAATTATTCTGTTTTATTCACATATGTATGTCTGGGAGGCATTGGGGGATTGGTTTTTATAAGAGGATGTTGGTCTAATTTGGGTTTTCCAGGTACCATGATGGCTGAAGACTCATGGTGGTCAGGTAGTCAGAGTAAGAACTAATTACAATCATAGTTTGGGGAAGGAGGTACTCTCCCACTAGTGTTTGCAATATAAGTAACCCCAAAAAGGACAAACTTTGGTACTTTACTGTTCTAAGAAATCACTGGGCCCCCCCATTCGGTGATACATATATCCCCAACCCAAAACTAGGTGAAAGACTTATTGTACCAGATCACTCTTGAGCCCCAGCATGAGGGACAGTAGCCAATCAACTTTTGCCTCATTCTCCTACCCAGTTCCTCACTCCCTAACACCTATATAAACCATATATACTATTCAGTCGGTCTTTGCCTCTTTCGGTCAGATCCCCTGATGCTAAATCAAAAAATTCCTAGTTGGTACAAATTCTGTTTCTCAATTTTTTGTGCCTGTTCCTAATAGCAATACTAGTGTGTATTAAGTGATACATAAATGTTGGCTAGATTCATGTTATTATTATTACTATTATTATATTTTTAAAATGATGTGTAGAGAAAGTACAACATAAAATTTTCACAACTATTTTAGTTACCAATTTGTAATTATACATTTAGTTTGCAAAATTAAGAGAATAATTTTTTATATTTTATCCTGTTAGCTTGTAATGTAAAATTTGTCCCTCAAAGTTCCAAATTAGTATTATCAACTTCACTATCCTAAGTACTTAATGTATAAATTTAGAAGAATATTCTGAGTCTTAGATTAAGTGACCAGTGAGGATAATAACACAATTTTTGTGGAGATTTTTCAAATGGACTTAAAGAACAAAAAGTTTTCAAAGACATTGCTCTGGCATCATGGGTTATTCACTGCATTGTTCAATGTTGTTCCAGTATAAACTATTTCCTGTTTCTTCTCACAGCTCTCTAATCAGTTCAGAGAACTCTTCCCTGGTTTCTCTGAAACCATGTCTTTCACCATTTTTTAGGAAACAACAGGGTTCTATGAAATTGTTAGACCATTTCTTCCTCAGTCATTTGCCAATATATGAGCAACAACTTTCTTTTTTTTTTAACAAGAGCATCTATAACTTTGGGTTATGTCAATATGCTTTTTTAAATTCCTTAATGATCACTTCATAGTTTTATTTAGTTATCACTGAATCAAAGGAAATACAGCTGAATGACTTTGGGGGCAAAACTCCAAACTACATAATAGAATGACATCTATATTTTAATGCTGTGTGAATCTGTATATAAAAGGTATTTCTTATACACATGTCGGGTTTTCCTTTCTAATGTGTTCTGCTATCTCTTTCATTTCTGAGGGGGAATTTATCCCATTTACATTTATTTATGACAATTAATAATCTTTTCTCCATTCTATGCCCTCATCATCATTCCTCTTTGCCTCTGCTTCCATGTTTAGAAGGAAAAAGGTGAGTAAGGGAATGGGATTGCCCCTCATCACCACAATTGAAATGGCACAAACACCATCCCTCACTAGACTTTGTCTTCCTTCCATCCTAGTCTCTGACAACCAGTTGTAACGCTATTTGAAGGGTGTCCTATCTTTTTATCTTTCCTATTGAATGAATCCTCTAAAGTAGAAATTTATTTTTCATCAGGAGGCAACGAGGTAGTCTGATGAGTAGAACAATGGGCCAGGAAATGGTCGACTTAAGTTCAAATTCAGCCTGTAATCTACTAGCTGTGAGACCCTGGGAAAATGACAGGACTCCTCTGGCTCCATTTATCTGTCCAATGAGGATAATAATAGCACCTACTTGCCAGGTAGTTGTGAGCAATAAATGAGAGAATATCTGTAAAGCTCTTGGCACACAGTAGGCCCATAAAGTTGTTGGCTATTACCATTGTCAACGTGACTTTGATTCTTTCCACCTCCACTCTTCTCTCCTTCATGAACCACCATATTCTCCTCTCTTCTTTTCGTATATGCGCTTGTTGACCCAACGTTTTTCTGTACCAAACCCTTCTCCTTTGCCCAGATTAGCTAAGAGGCATGATCTATTGATTATTCTCAAACCAGTTCTATGGCTGTATACTAGATTTTGAGCTTCCTGAGGGCAGGAATTGTCTTTCTGCCTCGGCATCCCTTGGGTTTAGCACCGGGCCTCATATGTGATGGGTATTTACTCATCAATGCTTACTGACTGATGGGTGGAATGGACCCAGAGCTGTTATTATTCCTGGATTCTGATCATTCTCCAAGTGGTCACTCTATGTGCTCTTTAACCCTGTTTCTGCCCGTCACTTTTTTGTAACTTATCACCTGTGACCACTTCTACTCATGAGGCGACGACAGGAGGCCCAATGCAGCAGGTAATGACGGCATGTAGACGCCTGGAGGGTCTCTTCCTAGGAGATCCCTGGAAGTCTCTTCCCCCCACCTCCCTGATGTCAGGGTAGTGGTTATCCACATCTGGTCATCTACATTTAGACGAGGATTCTCTAATGATTGATCAAAGATTAGTCACAGAAATCAGAAAAAAAAAGGTGAAGGTTGATGAGTTACGCCTGAATTATTTCCAAGTAAGGCAGTGACCTTCGCTCCTCATCACCCGCTAAGGAAGGAGGCAGAGAAAATCACCAAGCCAGGCTGCCCAGGTCCCCTACAAATTTAGGTTGCATACTCTAGCTGGCCCTCACTACAGCGAGGCAATACTTAACTCTCTAACTGACTTTATCCCCCTCATCATGGAGCTCTTCCAATCTTTTCATGATGCCTTCTCAACCTTTCCCTATCATTTGCTCCCTCCTAAACTCTCTAATTGGAACTTGGCCTCACATTTCACTGAAAAAAATGGGACAATTCGCTACATATCTTACCTCCTCGTTTCACCTCCATTGGGTGCCTTCTTTCCTTCTTTGTCCCAGTCACACATGAAGAAGGCACCTTCTTGCTTTGTAAAAGTAAACCTTGTCAAGAGTAGCCAAATGGTTTACTGGCCTGAGAGTCAGGCCTAAAGATGGAAAGTCCTGGATTCAAATGTAGCCTCAGACCCTTCCTAGCTGTGTGACCCTGGGCAAGTCACTTAACCTCCACTTAACCTAGCCCTTACCACTCTTCTGCCCTGGGATGTCAATACTTTGTGATGATTCTAAATGGAAGATAAGAATTTTTTTTTAATTTAAAAAGTAAACCTGCTTATTTATATAATTGATCCCACTCTATTCCATTTTCTCTCCCAGCATAACCCCTCCTTGATCATCCCCATTTTTCCACTAATTCTGAGTCATACTCTATCTACTGGATCCTTTCCTAGCTCTACCAACATATCAGGATGTCTCCTAATCCAAAATAATTCAATTGATCCCTTCTCCCAAAGATACGATGCCCCGTGTATTCCAACGCTTTCAAGGTAAACAGCTAGATGGCCATGTACACTTGGTGTCACCGCTTCCTTTCTTCTTCGTTTCTTTAAAACTCTCTTCAACTGAAACGCTCTCTCCAAGGTGCCCAGGACCTCCAAATGACTAAGAGTAAGGTTTTCTTTTCTCAATCTCATTCTTCTTGATCTTTCTATAACCTGTGATATTGTCAATCATCCGCTCTCTTCTCTTGCCTCTAAATTTTGGGGACATTACTCTTTCCTGTTCTTTCTCAAAACAAAACTAAACTTATCTTTCCACCAATACGCCCCTCTTCTTGCTTTCCTATTCCCATTCAGAGCACAACCCTCCCAATCACACAGGCTCATGTTGTAGGTACCATTATTTCTAATAAATTCCCCGCCTTTAAACTCAAACTGCTGCCAAGTACCATTGTATTCACCTTTGTAACATCTCTAGGGCCAGCTAGGTGGTCCAGTGAATACAGTGCTGGCCCGGAAGTTAGGAGTCCCCGAGTTCAAATCAGATACTAGCTGTATGATCATGGGCAAGTCACTTAACACTTTTTGCCTCAGTTTCTCATCTATAAAATACACTGGAGAAGGAAATTACAAAACACTTCGGTATCCTTGCCAAGAAAACCCTAAGTAGAATCATGAAGGGCTGCCTGTAAATAATCAACACGCCCACCTGTAATCTCTCAAATTCATCTCTTTCTCTCCCAACACTGTGTCGTTCATGGTTTAGGGCCCAATAACGTCAAACCTGAAGTATTGCAAGGATCCCTTCATTGCTCTCATTCCCTCAAGTCTATCCCCACACTCCATTCAATCCTCCAACTAGCTATTGCATTTACTCCCTATTCAAAAACAAAATAAAACAAACAAACAAAAAAAGAAACCAGAAAACCCACCTCTAGTGGCTTCCTATGTAACCTTCTGTTGGGCTTCAAAGCCCTTCATCACCTTCTGTCTTTCCAGTCTTTCTCCTTACTCCCATTCCACAAACGCTTTAATCCAGGGGGTACAGATCTCCTTTGTTTCTATGAATAAGACCCTCTACATCCCAATTCCGTGAGTTTTCCCTGGCTAGCCAGCAGGTCTACGATGCTCCCCTGAAGTACAATAAAAAAAAAAACCTACCACTAGAATAAGGGTTTTTTCAGTTCTTCTTAACCTCAATACCTGCCTACCTTTTCTGGACTAACTCTATTTTATCCTGCCTATAAGACGTTTTCAATAGTTGTGTCCACATTGTCTTTCCCACAAGTCTAGAAACTCCTTAAAAGCAAGGGATGCCCCCTCCATTTCTTTATATTCCCATGCTTAACACAGGGTCTGGCACATAATCAGTACTTAAATGTTTGTTGACTTAAGTAAGGTTTAAGAAGGAGGTCGTATTAGACAGCCTCGTCCCTTGGGAGATAGTTGTGGGAGAGTTCTTTGTCCCAAAGTTCCCAACAAAACTTTTTATAGGGTCAGTGATTATCAGTAGGAGGAAACTAAAAGGCCATGGAGTCTAACTTTCCTTGAGAAATTATTCAACCTCTACCCTTTCTGAGTAGAGCCCTGCCCACCCTAAGACAACAAATTTACCTGTATGCTTATTTCTCACCCGTATTATCCAGTTTAATGTGATTCCAAAGAGGAAGTGAATATTTCTTTTGTCTTTACAGACAATATTCTCTAGTTAGTTAAGGATAGTCAACTAATCCTAGCATATAGTATAATTAGGAGTAATTAAATTAGATTAACTATTCTTTTTTGCATTCACTTTAAACTTATAAATGTTTTCTTATATTAGATTTTAAACTTGTCAGAAAATGTACTTACTGACCAAAAAATGTCCTAACTACAAGACTTCCACCCATGCAGTCTGATGAGTGTCACCATGGGCAAGGAAGACCTCTGGGCCTCTACCCGGGGGTCATCTGAGTGCTGCAGGGCAGAGATGTCCTAATGGGAGCAGAAAGTTCCTCCAAAATGAAGTTATTCAAGCACTTGGGCAGGATTCTGCATGTCCTGAACTTAACATCAAGGGAACAATTGTAAGCCCAATACACAACAATTGGGGTGCAAATCTATCAGTCCATTACCCTGAGATTTTGCAGCCCTTAATCCCAATATGACTATGAGACCACAATGAGATTTTGTACTTTGTGCTGCAGTATGTAGACTGTCTAGGACTTAAGGGTTATAACACTGGCATTCTGGAACACCAAGGAGTTTCGGATCATGGGGAAGATCTAGGATTCTATCTGTTGAAGGGGGACAGGTCCTTTTAATAAATAGCTATTGACTTGGAGTTCTGTCTCCCTTGTTTTAGTGCAGATTAGACAAATTTTTGGCATGACACTCCTCATTTCTCACAGATGAGGAAACTGAGGCTCAGAGGTTCAGTGACTTGCCCAGGATCTCACTGCTAAATTTCTGAAAAAAGAATAACAAGTCAGGTTTTCCTGCCTTCAAGTCTAGCACTCTCTTCATTGCAAGATAAAATAAGCTTCTTGTGATAATAGTTCATATACATCAGCTTTCATCTCTCTTACCTGGGTATGAGTTTTTCAGCTCTTCTTGATCAAAAGGGGAGATCCGATACTCTCTGGGTACTGGAAGCCCTGGACATGGGGAATAAATTACAGATGAAGATGGAGAGAAACTTAGAATGTTGTCCTCAACAGGAAAAGGGAGAATGCAAGCAAAGACCACAAGCGGGTTCTAAGAATACTCAAGGACGGTTTCCAGAGTCTTTCTTGCTAGGAGCTTTGGAGATGGGAGGACAATCACATCAAACAATCTATTTGGAATCAGAAAATCCCAATTTTTCTCTATTTCCTTCATGTAAAGAGGGATGCATTCCATAACTTCCATTTTTGAAGAATTTGAGGCAGTGGTTAGTGCCGAGGAGGTGACAATGGACCTGGAGTCAGGAAGACCTGAGTTCAAATCTGGATTCAGACACTTACTTGTTGGGTGCCCATGGGCAAGTCACTTAATCTCTGTGTTTGATTTCCTCAACTATAAATTGGGGATAATAGCACTGAAACCAAAACGATGGTTGTGAGGACCAAGTGAGATAACGTACATAAAGAAAGTGCTTTGCGCACGGCCAGGCTCATCGTAGCTGTACATAAATATTTATTGCCTTTCCGTTCTCTCCCTGTATCTGGATTAGAATTGGGGGATGCACGGAGGAAGATTGAGAGCAGGGAGCTACAAATCTGTCCTAAGTAGCAAAAAGAACATTCCAAAGACAAACCTTCCCAAAGAGGGAGAGTGGCCTTGGGAGGAAGAGGCTTGCCTTCATTACCCGTCTTCAAGGAAAAGCTGTGGTATCAGCTTTTAGACTGGCCCTCCGGTAGAGGCTAGACTTGACAGTGCCCGAGATTCCTTCTACGTCACAGACTTGGTGCCACGGGTTAGAACCCTGACCTGAAGCTTCTTGGAATCCAAAGCAAACCATGCCAGGAGCAACAAAGGAAGCCCCGGCACACGAAGCAAACCGGACAGCCAGGGGCCCGGCCCTCCCGGACTCAGGAGACCAGCGCTTTGGCCTCCCTAAGAACTGATAAACACCTAAAACGACACACTAGGGAGGGAAGGAAGACTGGCCTCCTGGTGCTGGGTTCAGGCACCGGGGAAGGTGGCCTTACCTATGGAGAGCAGGTTCTGGGCATTCTCCAGCATGACGTTCTTATGCAGCTCCTTCTGGTCGCTGTCCAGCAGATCCCATTCCTCCACGGTGAAGTCCACGGTCACATCTTTGAACGTCACGAACGCCTGAAACCCCAAAAGTCACAGGACGTAGAGTTGAAACACACATCGTGAACCATCACGGCCACGACAAGCCCAGTGCAATTGTGAGAAAAGCACTTCACAGTTTATATGGTAATTACTGCATCCCATTTGTATGCCGTTTATAAGGAATGATCCGCGGCTGAGACTGCCAGCTCCACAGACAAGCCTCTTTGGGGACCGCCCGCACTCACCTTGGGTGGGAGTCTGCAGCTGCCAGGGGCCGTTCTCGCAGGCTCCATGCTCCCTTCCTGGGCCAGGCCGCGGTCCTCAGCAGATCGGGATGGGGAGGCAGAAGGATCCCAGAGAGGACGACTTTCCTTTCTCTTCCGGGATGACCCGGAGGCTGACCTACAAGAGTTTACAGATGGTAAGGACCCATGGGAGTTACAATGGCTCTGGTCCTGCCTTGGGCAAGGACCAATCGGGGAGGGAAGCGGTTGGTTCTGGTTTGGAAACAAATGTCCCGAACGGGAGAACTCTTTCCCAACCTCCCTCTTCTGTACCTCTCCTCTCCCCCATCCTCCTACCCAAGAAGCAGGTGGGGCTTGGGATCCCATACAGGGTAAGGCCAGTGGAGCCTCAATGATCCCTGAATCACAGCTGCCTCCAGCTGGGACTCTCCCCTCCCCCAGGAGCACACACACAGAATCCAGACAGCAGACCCACTGCTTGAACTAGAAGAAAGGGAAGCTAGAGGGGATGGGGTCACCTGGGAATGACCTGAGACCAGGAGAAAAAATCCAGGCTGGCATTCAGCCCTCTAGCAGGGGCCTGAGGCCTCAGAAAGAAGTGGGACGCAGGAGGGCCAGAAGGGTTCTGCAGGGCAGCAGAGACCGGGACATCAGGGCGACCGTGTCCTTCAGCACAATGGGAGCTGGGGAGGTCTTCCAGGACACCCTGTGGAGCTTAAGCTTTGGGGCTAATAACTTGAACCCCTCAAGGGAAACAGGAGACAGGGAGCCAAGTGCCTGGGGTTTTACGGGGAGTCAGACCAAGAACATCGAGCCTGCATGAATCCTAGATGGTTCTTGAGGGCAGAAAGGCAACATCCCCAGATCCTCATAGGAGGTTAAGGCTAGAGGCAGGGATGTCTGAATAAGACCCAGAGGCAGGGAGACAGGACACCTGGATCCTAATTGGGAGGGTAAAGGTAGGACTCCCAGGTCATGGTAGGGAGATAGGGAGACAGGACACCTGGGTCCTGATGGGGAGGCTGAATGCAGGGCTCCTGGGTCCCTATACGGAAAAATTGGGGAAAATGTGACCCAAAAGTAGAACTGGGGAGGATACTCCCAGACATCTGGAATAAGAGTCAGGGGTAGGGTGTCTATCCAGGAGTCAGACCTGTGAGGAAGTGCTTCTGCCAGTCCTAGAGAACGAGATCCAATGAAAAGAGCAGAGCAAAAGGGCCATGAGGGACCATGGGGAAACATATAAAGGAAGGGGTACTATAGTTGGAATGTTGCTGTGCTGGGGGCTTAGGGTACAGATTGGCATTCGCCATCTAGGCAGAGGAGGAAAAACACTTTTGATCTCGGTTCTTCTTGATGGAATTAGAGGCAAGGGAAAGATGTGGGGTGACAAATGACTTCAAAACAGGAGTGGGCAGATCAAACTGGGGTGAAGAAATGTCCTGAGTGAAGAGTGAGGTGACTAGTGATGCCCAAGAGGTGGATCCCAGTGAGGAGCACAGAGATGCAGGGAGCCCAGGGATTCTTTGCCTCTAGCAGGTACCCCCAAGTCCTTTCCTAGCACCTTCCTGGGTGACTTCAGGCCCCAATGCTTGACTGAAATTATTTCCACCAAGGCCACCCTGACCCCCCTTTTCACAAAACTTTAAGAGACAGATACACTGTGGTACAATCGAACATAATGGACTTCTCTACTAGCAGCAATGCAATGATCCAAAACAATTCTGAGGGACTTATCAGAAAGATGCTATGCACATTCAGAGAAAGAACCGTGGGAGCGGAAACACAGAAGAAAAATAACTGCTTGATCACATGGTCGATGGGGATATACCTGGGGATGTAGACGCTAAACAATCACTATTGCAAATATTAATAATATGGAAATAGGTTTTGGTCAATGATCTATGTAAAACCCAGGGGAATTGCTCGCTGGCTATGGGACAGGGGAGGGGAGGGAAAGAACATGAATCATGTAACCATGGAAAAATATTCTAAATTAATTAAGTAAATAAAATTTTAAAAAGATGTCCCAGAGATAAAGGAAGACAGAGATTAGGGGTGAGTGGTGTAAACCTTAAAATTCCTTAGACTTATAAATGTTGGAAATTTCACCATTGGGAAATTTTATACTTGGAAAATTTCTTACTGATAGTCTATTGGAATGTGAACCCCATTGGCATGGGAGGTTCCTCCTCCTCCCTTCTTAAGATTACTTTAGGACAGAAACCTTTTGCTGAACAATGGAAAGGACTTTGACCTATGCTTAAGCATAGAACAGGAATTTCTTTGAGTCATGATTGATTTTAGAATTGATACAATGGAGATACTTGGAATCAATCTCCACCCTACTCAGTCCTAACAGGATTAAGGAAGGGCTGCAGCATAGATCAAAATTTAATTATTCCAATCTCTACCCTACTCAGGGTAACAGGATTTAGGAAGGGCTGTAGCAAAGGATCAAAGATTTAATTATTTGAAAATATGACCTTCAACAGACATGTGCAAAGCCAGAGACCTCTGGGCGGTCCTGGGTTAAGCTAGAGCCTCCATTGGCACAGGGAAATTGATGGACAGTGATTGGTAGATGTGAGAACTGAGGGGAGGGAACTTGGATGGTTTCCTTAAAGATAGAGGGGTCTGAAGACTCAGGGAGTTGAGGAGTTGGTCGGAGTGGTTGGAGTGTGCTCTGAGAAGCTTGCTCTGAAGGAAGCTGAAGGTGGGGGCCTCTGAGACTGTTTCTCCATTTTGGTCACGTGAGTAATAGGGACTGATCTCTTTTCTTTGCCCCAGCTATCTAAGGGCTTGGGCCTTTTGGCCCAGCCTAAACAGAGGGGTTATTTAAGCCCTATTCCCTTCTCTCCCCTTTCTCTCTCCCTCTATCTCTCTATCTCTAATTCCTTTCTTCCTCCTGTTTGTAATTAAACTCCATAAAAGGTTGACGGCTGACTTAAGTTTTCATTTAGGAATTACATAGCTGAATTCCTTGGTGACCTTAAATTAATATATATCAGTCTTTTAAAAGTGATTTCCTTGTCACAGTGGTCTGAGGGGTGGGAGGTGGGAAATGTTAGAACAATGGCCAGAGTGCAGCATCTTGGAGATCAGATTGTGGAGATCCTCCTCCATCATAAGAGCACCATCACAAGAGCAGGGTCTCTGAGTAAGAGCTAGTGAGAGGCAAGTCTGAGGCAGGAGTCCTCAAAGATCCACGTCTTGCCCCTAGAATGTCATTTAGACTACAGGGAGGCCTTCCAATCTCCCTGATTTCTTGGATCAGACCTACCAGGGACTGGTATGCCCAGCACTGTGTGTCTAGGAGATGGAGAGTAACCTCGGCTCCAGGAGGGTAGCTGGAAGGAGGCTTCTATGGCATAGCTCACCTAGAAAGGGGAGCCCCCATGGGAACAGGAAGAGAAGGAAGAGGCCTCAGGCAGGCATCCTTCTCTTCCAAGGTTCCCCCATAGCCCAGGGCCCCACCCCACCCAGGCTGTAAAGATCCAAAGGCACTCAGAGCCAGGACCTCAGGACCTTTCCATCCACCCCCCTACCCTCCCAGACCTGTCCCTAAGAATGCAGAAAATAAATGCATCAAATTAACCATATCACTTCAACAAGTTCTTGTCAACAACAACAACATTCAACAAGTGATTATGTGCTAGGTACTGTGTTAAGTTCTAAGCATGTAAAGAAAGGTAAATTCTTGACTTTTGCAAGCTTCAGCCTTGGATTACTTCCAGATGAGGTAAATAGCTTTTGTCCCTCCTCATATGCTGGTGAATGGAGACTGAAAAAAAATCATTACAAAATTGGACTGTTGGGGTTCATTTCAAATGTGGGCTCCATCATGTGTGCTGAGCCCATTGCATGGCAATCCTTTGCCCTCATAGAGAAAGTAACATTTGAGTTGGGTCTTTATCTGGGTTTAGTGGGGGAATTGTTCGGGGTTAGGCAACAGCTTGATCAAGGCATGGAGGCATGAGAGCTCATGGGCATATCCAGTTCAGTTGTATCGAGTGTAAGAGGGAGGAACCGAAGCCAAGATTGAAAGTGGAAGGTGGAACAAGGAACAGGATAGGATGAGTTCAGAAAAACCTGGAAAGACTTTCATGAACTGATGCATAGTGAACAGAACCAAGAGAACACTGTATACAGTACCAGAAATACTATGTGATGATCAACTGGGAAGGACTAAACCATTATCAACAAAGCAAGTCTCCAAGATAACCCAATAGACTCATGATGGAAATACTATCCACAGTCAAAGAAGGAACTGTTGGAATTTGATGGCAGATCAAAGCACGCCATCTTCCACTATATTTCCATCATGAGACTTCTATTGTACATGTAATATGTGTCTTCAATCATGACACAAGGAAAATGGAAATATGCATTACATGAAAGAATGGATATAATCTATATGTCAAGATTATTCACTGCCTGTTAGGAGGAGGGCAGAGAGGGAGAAAATCTGAATTTTAACATGTAAAAAAACAATTATCAAAGTGCCACTACATATAACTGAAAAAATGTTAAACTAAAAATGTGGAGGTTATCTGCAGGTGGGGAAGGGCCTTGATTGTCAAGCAAAGAGTTTGTTGTTTTTTTACTGAGAAGGCAACAGGGAGCCATCGAAGAGATGCTTGCTAGAATCCAAATGTTTTTAAGCAAATGAGTAACAGAAATAATATTATATTTACATTTATTATATTATTATATTATATTGTATTATATTATATTATATTGTATTGTATTGTTTTACATTACATTATATTTAAAAATAAAGTCAACATGTGGCCACCAACAATCTTTATATACGCATTAGTGATCCCCATTTCTATTTGAAGTTGACATCACTGCTATACCCTATTTTGGTCTCTCATCACATCACCTCTTATCTGGCTATGTTCTAATAGCTTTCCAATTGATGCCCTAACAGCTAGTTTTTCTCCTTTCCAATCAACTCTTCTTTCAATTACCCAATTGCTAATCCTTTCTGTATCATTAGGCTGCTAAAATCTGCAATGACAAACATCTAGAGCTTTTATACCAGAATAGTTGCTAAGAAATGTCAGGATTGGGTACCCAGTCCCAAACTCCAAATCTATATCAGTAAACCATATGGGCAAGTCAAGGGTGATCAACCTTTCTACTATAAATGGGAAAACCTTGTGTTATTTTACCCTCAAAGATTTGGGCTTCAAGCATCTCATCAGAATTATAGCATGTAGTGATTGTAGAGAAGAGTTTAAGAAAGCCAACCATCGGGCAATTTGTGCTTCGGTGAACTCCACTTCTATTATTTTCATGGGCTAAACTAACCATCAAGCAAAGAAAAAATAAAAATTTAAAAATGGCGGTTCAAGGCAGCTCAGTGGATAGAGAGTCAGGCTTAGAGATGGGAGGTCCTAAATTCAAATCTGGTCCCAGATACTCCCTAGCTATGTGACCTCAGGCAAGTAAATCACTTAATCCCAACTACCTAGCCCTTACCACTCTTCTGCCTTGGAGCTGATACTTAGTATTGATTGTAAGACAGAAGTTAGGAGTTTAAAAAATGGTGGACAAAGCTATGTGACCAAGGGAAAATAGTTTAACTTCTATTAGCCTCAGTTTCCTCATCTTTAAAACGGATATAAAAATAGCAGCTACTTTCCATTTCCTAGGGAATTTTCATGTGATAATATTCAATAAAATATTACTAAAGAGGTTACAGAATCAAATCACAAAGATTATATATACAAGCACCAGTCTAGATTAATATCAGCAATGAATGCTGGGCAGATCCAGTAATAGGAAAACTCTAAACAGAATCATATATAATAATAACAAAAACAACAAAAATGATTCAGTTAAATGTAGGAAAAGCTTTTAACAAAATGCCACAATCATTTCTGTTTAAAACAAAATTGAGGAAGCTTAGAAGTAAACAGAACTTTCCTTAACAAAGAAAATAGAGTCTACCCAAAGTCAAGAGCCATCATTATATGCAATGGAGATCTATTAGGGGCTTCAATAATACGCTTAGGAGTAAAGAAGTCCATGGTCACCACTAGTATTTGATATTTGTGCTTTGAAATACTAGCTATATTGATAAAGAAAAAATTGAGAGGATAAACATAGTTTGTAAAGAAGGAAGAAAATGATCACTTTTTCTAGATGATATAGCATAGAGAACTCCAAGACAAATTTGTATTATTTAACATAATTGACAATTCCAGCAAAGGCATAGGATATAAAATAAATCCATAAAATCACTAGCTTTCTATATACTGCTAAAAAACAAACAAACAAGAAATTGAAAGAGAATTTCCATTTTGAAATAACCACAAAATACATACACAAAATACTCATAAATCTATGCATCAAGACACAAACTATATGAACACAATTAGAAAAAAGTTCTTTATACAAATATAGGCCTAAATAATGAGAAATACTAAATGTTACTGTTTCCTGACCAGGTCAAGCTACCTTATTAACAATCAGGATACTATCTAAATTTCCTTAATCGGTGCTATACCAAATCTGGCTACCAATGGGTTATTTTTTAAAACTAGAAAAAATATTAATAAAAATCATCCAGAAGAACCAAAGGCTGAGGGTCTTGAGGGAAACGATGAAAAAAATGGAAATAGAGGCCTGCCAATACGAGATCTTAAGCTGTACTTGTGTTATTGTTGTTGTTCAGCTGCTTCAGGCACGTCTGACTCCTCATTTGGGGTCTTCTTGCCCAAGAGACTAGAGTGGTTTGTCGTGTCCTCCTCCAGCTCATTTTACAGATGAGGAAATAAGAACACACCGGATTAAGAGACTTGCTCAGGGTCACACTGCTAGTGTGGGGCCAGATTTGAACTCGGAAAGAGGAGTCTTCCTGACTTGGGCCTGGCACTCTCTACTGTGCCCAAACTACACTACCAAGCATCGATCACCAAAATGATGTGGTTCATAAATATTAGTTGTGCGGTGTTCAACGAAATTAGTGGACTAGTGTTTCACAAACTCCAAAGCCCTGGGATGCTAAGGAACCTGAAGCAAATAGAGGTGAAGGGACTTGTCCAGGCTCCTTCATCTAGCACAGGGTCTGAGACTAGACTGGAACTCGGGTCTTCCTGATTCTAGGGCGAGTGTGCTATCAACCACACCACCCGCCTCAAATCCTGCTTGTTTTTAGTATGACTTAAAATGGCATGTATTGAGTTCTCAGTAGCTGGGCGCCAGCCAGGAAGGGTCAATGGGGTACCGAGACAAGACCTCAGGACTTGCTGGCAGGAGACCCCGATTCTAATGCATGCACTACGCATGCACCCTCTCTGTCCATCTGTCTGTCTGTCTCTCCCCGCTCCCCCTCTCCTACACACACCCTCAGCTACCACAGAGTGATTTCTGAAAAGCTGAATTACTTTTTCTATCACTTGATCTGATAACTATATCTTCCAAAACGTCTCCCACTAATGACTAAGTGAGTCAGAAAGTTTACTTCTCATTCCCAAGCCAATCGCAACCCTTTGGATTTTAATGAGGACTTGGCCCCTCAGAGGTCCCTCCCACAGTCCCCGGAGGCAGTGAGGGAGGCGCTGAAGGCCAACTTTGCCTCCTTCCGCTATTGTCTTGCTCCCTTCCCTTCAGTTTAATTGCAGCGAGAGCCCCTCTTCACAAAGGGATTCCTTTACAATTGTTACAGAAGGGCAAACTAAAGGAAAAGAGCAAGGACGGGGCCTTGGGGTCCAGCTGGAGGGCCACCTTCATCAACTCTGTCACTGCGCAGGCTGAACCCCACTGGTTCCTGGTTCTCGCGGAGGATACACCCATGATGCATCTGCAGGTGATGGGCTAGACATTTCTGAAGGAGAATTTCTGCTGGAGGTGAGTGTCCATGACAGTCTACGCAGGGAATGGGGCAGTGGGAGAGGGAAGAGCTATTGAAAGAGGACTCATTTCTTGTTTCTTTTTGCCTCTTCCACTGTCTTGCCAACTATGAAATGATACTGAAATGCCCATTGTATATGGTATTGTAAGCCACAGGAAGGAGAGAAAGCCTCGGGAAGGAGATGCATGGAAGGCACTGACGTGCATACGCGGGCGAGAGAAATTAATGCTGAGGCCGATTTTACTACGAGGGCTCTGGGAACAGAACTGTAGTCTAGAATGGTAATGGACCTGAGGCCAGTTTGCCATAGGACTGGATCTAGAGCTAGAAAATGACTAAAAGCCATCTAGCCAACACCTGCATTTTACAAGGAGGAAACCTCTCAGGAGAGTTTGAGTTGCTGTGAAAGGCCACTGAGGCAGGAAGCCTCAGAGGTGCGACAGTGTGTCAGCGGTCAGGGGGCCCTTCAAGGATAGGAGGACAGAAATGGAAGTGACCTTCTGACTTAAAAGGTCAGGGCTAAGAGAGATCCTAGAGAATGCTGACTTCATCTCCAGCTTTCAGAGAACGTGCTAGAGTAACGGAGAAAATGGATTACATGCAGCCACACAGAAAGGCAGTGGTCACTAAAGGCAGGGTCCTGGCCACTAAAATTGTTTCACTTGAGGCTTGCAGCAACCCAAGGGGGTAAGTGCTATAGGTATTATTATTGTCCTATTTTACAGATGAGGAAACTGAGGCTGAAAGAAACCAACTGATTTTCCTTTGGGTCCAGAACTAGTAAAGATCAGAAAAAAGATCAGAACACTATCATCCTAACTCCAAGTCCAATACTCCTGAAAGAAAATTGCCTTCCCTTTTCCTCCCGTGTCTCGGAGAGTCAGCCCAGTAGGGCTTTCAGGTATGTGCCCAAATGTTTCCCCTTTTCAGCAAGACTACATAATCGAAGTATCTGTCAACCAGTCTAGAAAGGCGATGTTAACTCAATTGATTAATGGGCCGCAAAGCATGAGGAAGCTGCTTGGTTTGGCCCAGCCTGCTGTGCATATGTTCTTTCCCCCAAACAGAAGTGGTTGCCTGATCAAATATAATTAATTGATTCAAGAGAAGCCCATAGAAGTCTTTTTGAGAATATTATTCCCTGGCCAACAGAGGAATGTAGAAAATACAGTACAGTGATAGGAGGGCTGAGTCAACAAGTCAATAAGCAAGTGATTCCTAGGTGCCATTTTGTTGTTGTTCAGTCATTTCAGCTGTGTGTGAGCCTTCATGACCCCAGATGGAGTTTTCCTGGCAAAGACACTGGAGTAGTTTGCCATTTCCTCTTCCAGTTCATTTTACAGATGAGGAAACTGAGGCAAACAGGTGAAGTGACTCAATGCCCAGGTCTCACACACAACCAATAAGTGGTCTGAGGCCATATTTGAACTCAGAAACGTAAGTCTTCCTGACTCCAGGCCTGGCCCTCCATCTACTTTATCATCAAGCTGCCCTATTATATTCCAGGAACTGTGCAAAGCATTGGGAACAAGAATAAATTTAAAAAGAAAGGCATCTCTACTCTTAAGTACTTTACATTCTAAAGGAGGATTTTGAAGGGTGAGAAACACACAAAGGGATTTTAAAGGGAGAGGAGAATATCTGGGGAAAATGAAAAAAAATTTTAAACTAAAGCATATTTGGATTAGTGAAAAGAACTGAAGATACTAAGTACGAAGAAGAAAAGGTTCAGGGATACACTCACAGTCTTCCAGTATCTAAAAGGCTGTGATAGAAAGAAGAAATTAAACTTATTCTGTGTAGCTCCAATAGAGAGAATAAGAAATGGGTGAAGTAGGAGGATTGCTGGGCAAAGGGACAGAAGGCTCTGATCAAGCAGTTCTATCACTCTGGGTTACTCTATACCTCAGTTTCCTCATCAGTAAAATTAGAGGCTCTCAAAAGTTATCATCGCTTGATCTTATGTTATTTGCAAAAAAAGATACTGTCTGATTATTTCCAAAGCTCACAGAGATGAGCAGCAGGCGTCCTCACAATGTGGCAGGCCCTCTGTTAAGAGCTGTTGAGAAGATACCCAACAACGTTCCAGGGATGCTTTGGGTCTGACCATCCTGCATCCAGTGGAAAGTCAGACTGAGCGATGACTAGCAATTAGAAGTACATGGAGGAAATAAATGTTCCCAGTTTTAAAGGCAAAAATGGCCGATTCTGTACCTTTTTAAAGAAAGTGTGGTGCCCTGGGAAGGGCCCTAGATTTGTAATCAAAGGTCCAAGGATTCGGATTTGAAACCCAGATCTGTGGCATTGGGTAAAGTTGCTCAGCACTCTCTGGGCAAGTGAACGCTGATGTCCCTTTGGGTGCTACCCTACTCCCGAGTTCCTGTTCTACTGACTCCTGGTGACAGTCTCTGAAGCAGACCCGGCACGGAATGGCCTCTCTCTCTCTCTCTTCCATATGAAATTCCTCCACATCCAGAGATGACGCCTACTCTGAAAGTGCTACGCCTCCAAATCACTAAGCACGGCAGAGAACCGACTGGAACCGGAAACCAAATGGCATGGCCTCGCCATAGGTGGGACACTCTTCTTCCTCTTCTGCTTGGGGAGTCTCGTCTGAAGGAATCCTGGCTTAACTTGGGCAAATCCTTTAGTTTTGTTTCTTGTTTGCCTTTCAGCAGGCCTCGTACAATCGCCTTGCTCTTCAAAAGCGTCCGTGTTCTGTTCGATGGTGAGCCATTTCAATGGTTTCTGCACGGAGACTGTGCCTTTTGGTCCTCATGAAGGAAGACATTCTCCAGGCTCAATCTGCTGGCCAGTAAGTGACCGATTTCCTCTGCATTGTTTCCTCACGTCTATACCTTTGGCTAAACCCCAAACCCTGAGCTATCTTGATGCATCAATGGTGATAAGAGGATGCCAGTGGTATGGATAGGATTTGTTCTCATTAAGGTGAAGGCTACCCCTCTTGGATCTCCTGTAGGGGCAGAGTGGTTCGAATTTAACTGCTCCCATTTTTATGTATTTTTAAAGTACAATAAATTTCCTCTTTCCCTCTCACAGCAAACCAATGAGGAACGTATCACCATTGTTATTGCTCCTATGTTATAGATGAGGCAAATATTCCTGAGTGAGATGCAGTGACTTGCCCAGGGTCATAAAGCTCCCAACTAGGAAAGTTATGACTTGAACTCGTGTCTCCTGGCTTCAGGTCCAGAATTCTTTCCATTTCATAAAACACTAGATTTGAGCAGGACCTTGAAAATAGCCAGAGCAACTCTTGTTTTCCATAAGAGAATCACGAAGACAAGCGAGTTCAAGGAGGAAATGGGAATACCTGGACTCAAATGCTCGATGCCAAATACAGCGATCACTTTGCAGCCCCCCCATCTACCACGCCGCCTGTCTCTGTGCTGGCTTTGGAGTTAAGAGAGCCTGGGCTCCAGCCTCATTGAGTTTACAGGATCACATAACAGAGAAGCACTGGCATTGGAAGAAGGGCTCTCGGCAGGCTTCTTGTCCTGAGGGGAAACGGAGGACCCTCAACATGAAATGCATTAACGTCGGTTATCATCTTGTCCAGCCCTTGCATTGTACAAAGGAGAACACGGAGACCTCAGTACGGTAAATGAATTAGCCAAGGCCACAAGGGAGTTCATGGCTCGCAAAGTTCCTGTTCCTTTTAGAAAAGGAAAAACATTCACTCTAACCAGCGTGATCTCCATGACTGTGTCTGAGCATCAACGAGTCCTTGAAAAGCCAAATATGGGTGGAACAATCCTAGGTGGCGTCTAATGTTCCTACTCAGTCAAAAAGCATTTATTAAGCCCATCCTTGTGGCCAGAAACTCGAGAGAGCACTAGAGAAAAGTAGAGAAAGAGTTCCGATTGCTTGAGATAGATCTGATCTGACATGTCATGACCCTCTCCATGACTCCCATTCTGAGTGTGAGAGACTGTCAGTGATACGGATTGAGAAAATCATGACAATAATAACATACGTGTATAGAACTTGATTTTCTGCCTCTTCTTTGAGGTTTTAAATGATCCCTCAGAGTAGGACCTACACAACGATTTAAACTGTCTCATGGTAAAGGTCTTGCCCTGCATGGGCATGAAGGATGTGGCGAGGCTGAAAAGGCAGCCATGGCTAGCGGTTGGGCCCTGCTGAGGGTGTGGCACTGAAGGCTGGCATCCTCTCGGGCTTGGTCCACATGGGAGCATCTCTAAGACGCCCATTCCAGACTCCACGGGTGCGTAAGAAGAAGTGCAATACTTGCCCCAAGGAGCCCAGACGGCTCTTGCAAGTTCTGATAAGATCATGTGTAGATATCAGATCTAAAAGGGAGCGTCTAGGCCAACCTAAGCCCAAAGAAGCTCTCTTGGCCAAGCAAGTCAGAGTCAAGACTAGAACTAGAACCGGAGGGTGATGACTTCTATCCTAGCGAGTCTCCCTTCACTCTCTGCCGCTTGTGCAGTGCCCTGAAGCTGGAAAAAGCTGGTTAAGCGGGAATTGCTGTTTTGATGGTTTTATAATTATCTGTCCCCACCAAATGGATCAGACCAAGGTTTAGAGCTGGAAGGGACAAAAGGGTTAACCTAGTCCAACCTCTTCATTTTGCAAAGGAGGGAACTGAGACCTAAGGTAGTGAAATGACTCGCCCAAGGTCACACACTAAAAATTTGTCTCCCCAGATAAAACCTAAGCTCCTAGAGGACACAACGATTTTATATCTCTATCTGGTATGGTGTATGACATAGAGGAAATGCTAAAGAAAGGTAGATTAGGCTTACTGACTGAATTATTGGATATGGGATTTGGAAATGGCTCTCTGACATTGTAGCCAGAGTTCCTTCTGTGACGCCATTCTGCTCCCCATACTCTCATGGAAATACCTCATTGTATCAGACTTTACCATGGACTCTTTCCCAAGGTGTACTTGCAGTGCTACGTCTGGAAGATCCCAAGATAAACGACTCAGCAAAGTAAGCATGAACACTACACGGCTGGGCCTGCGTAGGAAAGCGAAAAAAAGGGCATCCCCAGGAGGGTGGCCGACAAGCACTGATGATTTCAGTGCAGAATGACTCATGAATGCACTCTACTACGGTATTCTGGGGGTCATGAAATTAGAGAAGGACGGGGCATGAAACACCAGACTCAAAGGCAGGAAACCACGTTCAAGTCTTAGCTCAGACACTTGCAGGGTGACCCTAGGCAAGTCAGCAAAGCTCTCTCAGCCTCAGTTTCCTCATCTGAAAACAGAACCGGGGCTCCTAGGTGGCCCAGTGGACAGAGAGAAAGGTCCAGAGAGGGGAGGTCCTGCACTCGAGTCTGGCCTCAGGCACTTCCTAACTGTGTGAGCCTGGGCCAGGCCCTGAGCCCCGCATGCCGAGCCCTTAACCCTCTTCTGTCTTGGAAGCAACATGTAATAGCAATTCTAAGACAAAAGGTAAGCGCTTAAAGAAATAAAATGCAAACTCAGGGATAATCCTTGGCATAATGGATAATCCTGCTCAGGTTCACATGAGATCTGCAGAACATTCTGCAGACTCGAACAGGTATTTCGGCTCTAGTTGCTTGCGAGGATGGTGGTGAGGGAGCTTTCTCACTGGATGGCTGAAAGGGAAATGGAGCTCTCATTTGAAAGCCTGAATGTCGGTCAGGACCGCTTGTGATTCCGTGCTTTTTCCTCCTCTTGGGTGGTGCAGATCGTGAAGAAGGGAATGGATGGAAGAAATGACACAGCTGTGACCTACTTCATCCTGCTTGGCCTCTCAGAGTACCCCCGAGCCCAAGCCATCTTCTTCTGCCTGCTCTTGGTGTCCTATCTCACAACTGTGCTGGGGAACAGCCTCATCCTCTTCTTGATTCACTATGATTCCCGTCTCCACACTCCCATGTACTTCTTCCTCAGCAACCTCTCCTTCCTGGACATCTGCTACACTTCATCCAGCCTCCCTCAAGTGCTCGTCAATTGTTTGGTCAGGATTCCCGCCATCTCCCTGGGCCAGTGCTTGGCCCAGATGTGTGCCGGCCTCTACCTGGGGGTCGTGGAATGTCTCCTCCTAGCCGTCATGGCCTACGACCGTTGCGTTGCCATCGGCGACCCGCTGCGCTACCCGGTGAGAATGAGCGCCCAGCTCTGTGCCCAGCTGGCAGTTGCGTCCTGGGTCTCGGCCTTTCTGCTCACCGTGATCCCAACCCTGACCACTCCGCTGGAGTTCTGTGGCCACCACATCATCAATCACTTCTCCTGCGAGCTCCTGGCCGTCCTTAAGCTGGCCTGCAATGACCTGCGCTTGAATGAGCTGTTTATGATGGCCAGCAGTTCCCTGACCCTCCTGGCCCCCTTTGCCTTCATCCTGGCTTCGTACGGCCGCATCCTGAGAGCTGTGCTGAAGATGCGCTCGGCCGAGGGTCGCAAGAAGGCTTTCTCCACCTGCAGCTCCCACCTCACTGTGGTCATCCTCTCCTATGGGACTGCCATCTCCATGTACATGATGCCTCAGGACAAGGCCAGCCGCGATCGGGATAAGATCATTTCGATACTGTACGGCGTCCTCCCACCCATGCTCAACCCCCTCATTTATAGTCTCAGGAACAAGGATGTCAAAGGGGCCTTGAAGAAACTAATGGGGAAGAAAGATGTCTCCTAAGCAGAGATGCTGGATTACGTTTTGACAGAACTGGAGAAAATGAACATGTGAGAAAAAGAACGCCCTAGCAGCATCTGCTCCCCCCACGCCTTTCTCCAGTAACGAGGGTAGTAAATGACCAGTGAGGTAGAGTCGCTATTTCAGAGGGGTAGCTTGGGCTGTGGCTGCTCCTCAAACGGCAGACTGACAGCTCGGCTCCCAGGGCTGTGCCAAACAGAGTCAGGACAAAGAAGGTGCCAAGGAAGAAGGAGAAACGCAAACAGAGCATCCGCCCGCCCTCGCCTCTTTCCAGTGGCATGCTGGGAGAGCCACACTGAACGCCCCATCGAGTCTACGATTTGCCTGCCAACAGGATAAGGACAAGGAACACACCGTCTACTTCGGGAGACACGATCCGAGGTGACGAGGACCCCGGGCTCTGGCGATGGTGGTGTCAGAGGAAAGAAGGCAATATTCCAGAAAAGAGATGACTGTCAAACTGACAGGCCTTGGTACCAGGCTGCAAAAAGGGAGTCAAAGATGACTACGAGGTTTGAACCCGCGGGGTTGGCAGAAAAGGTGTCTGACAAGAGGAGGGAAGTTGGGAGAGGCAGAGGGTTTGGGAGGGAGGGAGAGAAGGAGTTCCGCTTCAGACACGTTGGATTGAAGATGTCTACACGACCACTTTCCTATGTCTACGAGGCATTCAGGATGGGAGATGGCAGGTCTTCAGAGAGGTTATGACTAGATAACATTTCAGAATCGTCAGCACAGAGATCATAATGGAAAGCATGGTCGTGGATGAAAGAGTCCAGAGGGAGAAGGGGAAAGGGTGCAGGATAGAGCCTTGGGGGACACTCATAGTGAGTGGGTTTGACATAGAGGAAGATCCAGCAAAGGAGCCTGAGGAGGAAAACCAAGGAATAGTGTCATAAAGCCCTGCAGAGAAGCGGGTGTCCGGGAGAGGGCAGGGACTGAGAAAAGGCCGACTAAACGGGCAGAGACTGATGAGGTCAGAAGCCAGAACGTAAAGAATTCAGAGGAGAGGGAGACAAAAGGAAGTGGTCGCCTTCTGAAAACGGCCTTCTCAAGTTCTCTGTCTGTGAAACGGAGCAAACATAGGGACGAAGGCTACGGGAACGGAGGGAACAAGCGGAAGCCTTTTGAAGACAAGGCTCGTTGGCAGGCGGCAGAGAGGTAGCCAGCATGCAGATAGACTGGAGAGGAGTCGCAACGTGGGGAATTTGTACGGCATGGGATCACTTGTCCGTGTAAAGGGGTCCGTCTGGACAAGAACAAGGCGAGGTCTCACTGTGAGAGGGCTGGAGGCGGCGATGGCTCCTCCTGGGGAACATATTCCAAGGCATCCCCATCAACCACGCCCTTCCCATGCCCTGAAATTCCCTTTGGTGCGATGGATGACACATAGGAGGAACCAGAACCCTCGGGCCTGGCTCCTGCCACTCACTCCTTGTCCGTATCCAGGTTAATCCCCTCAACGCTCCGGGTCTCCCTTCCCATCCTTTTCATCTTGTAGTAGTAGGATACCTCTAACAAGGCTTTCGTACGTGGCTCCTCAGAACAACAGGGTAAGGTAAATACCAGAGTTACCGTCACTATTTCCCCAAGAAGAAAGTTGCACCCGAACACAGTTAAGTGACTTTGTCACAGTCACGAGGCTGGATAGTCGGAAACAGGATTTGAACGTCTAGTAAACTATCCACGAGGCTAAACTTCCAGTTAAAGGTTCCTTCCGTGTCTCAATCCACACCCCTGGACGAGAAAGATTTTCTATGGAAAACAAACGAACTCGACAGATCACTGACAATTATTGCCACAGTGTGGACTTCTCTTACTTGCCGGTCACGGTACTCGGTCTTCCCACAACTGTCCTGATACCGACCACCACAACGGCGCCTCGGTGAACCTCATCTGATGCTCGTGAAGTGACTTCTCTAACCACAGTGCTAAGACAATTGACTCCTCTTTACTCTAAAAGTTATCCCGGACCTTGTACCAGCGGCCCTCCATGCTTGTCTGAGAGGATCTTGTTTGGCGGAGATGAATGCCTCTCCCAGGGTCCACTCTACGGTCATCCCTGGGCAAACCATGATCCCTGACAGGACTTATTACCGTGTACATGCCCAAAGCACAAGAGCTTAGAGAATAAAGTCAGCGGTTGACAGTTATCCAGTCTCAGGAGGATCCTTCAGATCTATTCTTTCAGGATCTAAAGATTGTAGTCCAGCAAACAGACCTGGAAAGACATGAATGAAGTGATGCAGAGTGAAGTGAGCAGAACCAGGAGAACATCGTACATAGTAACAACAATATTGTAGGATGACCGATTGTGAATGGCTTAACGACTCTCAACCAAAAAAAGGATGCAAGACAACTCCAAGAGACTCATGAAGAAAAAGGCCACCCGCTGCCACAGCAGGAACTGATGGGGTCTGAATACAGACCCAAGCATTCCACTTTTTCACTTTATTTCCTTCATGAGTGTTTTCTTGTATGTGTGGTAGATGTCTTCTTTCACATGACAAATATGGGAATATGTGTCACATGATAGCCTCTATAAAATTTGTCAGAAAATTAATATTTAAAATTATTTCTGGAAGTGATTAGAAATATATACAAATATTAAATTCTTGGGGAAAAATAAAAAAGTTTGCAGTGTAGGGCCTTGGACGTCCATCCCAATGTCTGTCTTTTCCCCACATTCTTTTCATTTCTCCTGGTACACAAAATCACAAACTTCAGAAGTCTTCTAAGATGAACTCTACCAAACTGCAAACCCTCTTGAAAACAGTGGCGTATACCAGGCTTGCAGTAAGGAGCACCTGATTTGAAATCCTGCAGACACTTCCCCTGTATGACACAGTCCAAGTCAGTTAACATCTTTGAACCTCCATCTCCTCATCAGTAAGATGAGTTCACTGGACTCAGTGACCTCTGGGGCCCCTTCTGTCCTCAATACTCTTAAATATATCAGGCTATGATTTTATGATCACAGCCTTTGTTAACAGGCATCCAGGAATAGGGGGGAAAACTTACTCCATGCTAAGAAATTTTATCACTTTGGTATAATTCTAAGTTTTCTAGTATACTGAAATCATGATAAAACCAAGTCATATATGACAGCCCTTCAAATGTGTAAAAACAGTGACTACGACTCTCCAAGTCTTCTCTCCTCTGAGATAAAAATATGTAGTTATTTCAGCTAATTCTTGGGTAGTTAAATACCTACCCCCTGACCGTCCTGGTTTGGCACCCTCTGGAGGCTTCCTCTATTTTTCAATAGCCTTCCTAATAATTCATTCATGATGGAAATATGTGGTCTGACCAGTGTGTTGACAATAGGAAACTCCAAGTTCATTGAGACGCTTATTCTCTGTTCCTTACGCATTTTAATGAAAACATTGTAAAAACCTGAAGGTCCTCCAAGTGACTATCTATATTTTAGAAAAATCATCTTGGCAGCTACGCAGAGGATGAATTGCAATGTGGGAAGATTTGAGGCAGGCAGATTAATTAGAAGGCTTTAGGACAGTCTAAGAGAAAGATGATGAAGACCTGTATTGGTTTGTCACATCCAAGGGGAAGGGAGGGCACATATAACAGAGAAATGAAGTTAGAAATGGCAAGACCTGCCAATTTATCGCATCATTCAAGGAATGAGGACAATCTGAGGATGACACAGAAGTTGTAAGTCTGGATAACTGGAATGATGGTGGTATCCTTAATAGTAATAGTGAAGCTGGCAAAAGAGGAAGTTTTGGGGGAGAGAGGAGTTCTGCTTTGGATATGATGAATTTGACATATGTATGTATGGATCATCCAAGTAGAGATGTGGTTATTTGGTGATTCATGACTGCAGCTCAGGAGAGAGGTTATGGTAGGATACAGAGTAAACAAGGAGTAAGAATTCAACCTCTCATCCCAGGGATCCTCAAAATGTTTAAATGTTTCTATACTCAAAAAGGTTCAGGAAATAGACTTGATGGTATTCTTTCCATGTCTAATTCTTATGATCTGAGAACTGGAGGCAGTTAAATGTTGGTAATATTTTCAAAATAGAGGAAAAAGTGGATTATTTATACTGTAAACTAATTCCTGCCAAAATATTAGAGTGAACTGTCCAAGGTATACTGTCTAAGTAATTAGGGTGGAAAAGATCACTAGGATCCGGAACAGGTTCATTAAGGGGGAAAAAGTCACACTGAAATGACTGGGTTTCATTCTTCTTTGTTACTAATGAAAATACCATTTATTGAATGCTTTCTTTTCATTAAAAAAAAGTTTAAAGTCTCAAGGGGAAAAAATGAGATAACACATAAAGGAAGGAGATATTAATTATCAGAAATTATTACAGTTTGTATTAGTAGTCATAAAAACTATTTTCTATTGGTTTAAGAAAAAATCACAAAAATCAAGTGATAGAACAATCTTAATAAACAAGAAGTAGAATTTACAATGGATGGCCAGTGTTTGGTAAAATCAAGACCATACATTATTGGTGGGAAAGACTCTCTTTTCCTAAAAAATGCCGGGAAAAAATGGAAAACAATGGATTAGACCAACATATAGTGCCATATGCCACAATTAGCTAAAAATGCAGTTTGTGAATATAAATATCAAATCAAAATAGAGATCAGGTTTTGTTCCAAGTATGGGGAGGAGAATTTTTAACTAAGAAATTCTACATAAGATCATAAAATAGATCTTCTTATACAAATAAGTCTTACAACTTAACAGCCTCAAAGAGAAATGGTAAAGTGGTCACATTGATAAAAAATATCTGTCATCAAATGTCTCCAGGAAAAGTCTGATACCTAAAATATATAGTAGATTGGTATAAATAGATTTATAAATCCCAAGCAGATGATTGGTCAAGGGATGGAAACAGTTTTTGACAATTTTAATCATGATCCCAAAGCTTCCAAGAATCACTGCTAAGCTACACATCAAGATCTCTGATTTTTAGTCCATAGCACTTTCTACTACACCAAGTTAAACATATCATGTGCAGAATTGAAAAAGTCAATATAAGGGAAGGATATCTAATGTATTATATGACAAAACCAGGATCTCAAAATAGTTCAGTGACTTTTAAAGGAGACGAATTTAATCTGATGAAATTTAAGTTTAAAGGGTATAAATGAAAAGTCTAGAGCTTGAGTTGAAAATAAGCAATAAAGGATACAGAAGGAAATACTATGACTAGATAAGATTGCTTAGGACTAAGTCAACAGTGGAACATAACATTCCTACCCCTTCAAAAAGGAAACAAAACCTTAAAGCCATCTTAGGTTCAAACAAAACAGTAGCATAGTGTCCTAACTTCCCCATAATCGCAACATGCCATGGTCAGGCTGCATTGAAAGTATTAAGTTCAAGGCAGGCACCATATTTTGAAAGGCATGGGATACCCATTACCAGCTTGATGTCTATACCTGCATGAAGTATCAAGAGGTACATTTTTAACAAAGCCTTGCCAGTGATGGCTTTAACCAAAGACATAATTGAATCAAAAAGCTGGACACCAAAAAATTCATGGTTGTTCAGTTTGGTCATTTGTCAGAAAGAATTTGATTGGTGGTCTGCGTGCAATAATACCAGTTTGTTTCTCTCCAACTATGACCCACCAAGAAAAAGTCAATGATGTTTAGAGAAAAGAGTATAGCTAGCTCTCAAGAAATCGGGGTTCTAGAACTGGAACTCTCCTTATTTAGTATTTGTAAACTTGGGCCAGATTCTTCCTTTAGAGTTCTATTTTCTCATCTAGATAATGAGAGGTCCTGACAAGTACATCATTGAAGCCTACCCAGCTATAATACTCTTTGTCCTAAGGGCCCTCCCACCTCTGAAATTCTCTGTTCTAAGGGTCTTCCCAGCTCCAACATTCTAGCATCTCGTTTTCCAAATCTGGCAAGAGTATTTTATGATTAAGTGACTACACTAAAAATGAAAAATGCAAATGTTCTCATGAGATGTTCTCTCTTCAAGCTCTGCTTCACAGAGTATTTTCCCAGCAGCTCAATCACTTGTTCTCTGAGTGGATCCAAAAACTAGTTCTTTACAAACTTCTCCTCTTAATTACAAGTGAGTTGGATTCCCAAGTCACTCTCAGCACTTCAGAATTTAATGAGCCCTTGGTCCCTCAGGGGTCGCCTATTAAGCCCCCTGGAGGCAGGGAGGAGGAGAGAAGAAGACCCATTTTATCTCCTTCCTCAGTTATCCTCCTCCTTTCCCTTTGGTTTGGTCCAGATGCTAGCCATCCTTTACCAGTGGGTTCCCTTTGATTGTGCCAGAGATTAGAAAGTAGAAGTTACAGCCAAAAAAAAGCAGAGTTCTAAAGATATGGAGACAGAGGTTCTTTGTCACAAACTTCTTTACCTTTGGAAGACTGAACCCACTGACACCCTAAAGCCACCCATGAGGCACCTGGAGAAGATGAGCTTGGGGAATGCTTGGGGAATTTTCGTTTGAAGTGTATCTGCATGGAGGTCTGACTGGTTGAACAGAGCTATGGAAGACAAGAGGATATGGAAACTGGGACTGCTTCAAGTGTATCTCCTCCTTCCTCTTGTGCAATTGGGTAGGTCACAGAGAGAGTAAAGAGGGACAACTTGGGAAGAAGGAGCACAGAGGGAAGTAAAAGTATGTAGGAGAATGAGAGAATATATATATATGAAACAAATTGGGTGCTATGCCTTCTTGGGGGTAGAAGGGGAGTGAGGTCCTGCTTTATAAAAGCCTGAAATGTAAAAGGTCAAATGGGCCTAGGAATATCAAAGGACAGAATACAGAAAAAGCAGGGCCAAGTGATTTTTGCATAGAGAAGGTCAGAGCTTGGAAGACTGTTAGAACACTGAGTTGGAGAATCCCAAATCTAGAGCTAGAATGGACCTTAGAAGAGATCCAATACAAGTCAGCGATTTTATAGAAATGAGAACTGAAGTCCAGAAATGTTAAAGTCCTTCTCAAGGTAACACAGAAAGGCATTTCCTAAAGATAAGACAGTATGTCAGAGATGGGAGGGTCTTTGGCTTAAAGTAAGACAAAGAATGTCAGAACAGGCACAGACCCATAGGTCACTACTGGAAGGGAACTTGGAGGATATTTAGCTCAACCTTCTCCTTTCTAAGAAACTAAAGCATGAGCCTAGAGATGAAACTGATAGACTGACCACATGGCCAGGCAGTGATAGAGCCAGAAATCATGGCCTGGTCATACATGTTGTTTTATCGCCTCCTCACAATGACCCTATGAGGTAGGCATTACATATGTTATTATTTTCCAGTTTTACAGAAGAGGAAACTGAGACCAAGGAGCTAAGTAATCTTCCCATGGAAGTAGGAATCAGAGGCAAGATCAGACAACATAATGTTCCTAACACCAAATTTGATACTCAAGCAACTTAAACCACATTCCATTTCAGAGTGACATGGGGGCTACCACTGGGCAGCCCCCAACTATCTCCATTTTGGGGCATCAACCTAAAATTGCCAGGTTCACAAGATAGTCTGAGGCTAGGAAATCAATTCTAGAGTTGATGCTGTGAGGACAGTCATTGAACATGCTGGTCAGTTTGGTACAACAGTATTTCAATATGTTCTCCTCTCACTTGAGCTCCAAGAAATCACTGGTTGATTGAGCAGATTATTTACTCTATAACAAGTCCACAAAATTGTTTGGTGAATATGACTCATGGTCCCACACATAATCTGGACATGGAGAAGCGGTGGTCCATTGAGAGGGGGATGATTAAGAGGAAGAGGGAACTCTAATCCAGGGCTTCTTTGCAGGGGGAAGGAATCCCTTGGCTTTGTGACTTCATGTAAGTAGTCAGAAATCTTTACACCCCAATTTCCCCTAAGTTCTCCAGGTCACAAGCTCTACAAAGCTCTAAGTAGGTCAGTTACGGTAAAGGAAACATTGGCTTAATAGCAAAATAAATTCTCAAGTAATCAGTTGCCTCACAAGGTAGTGACCCTTCCAATATGGCTGAGTATATTCAAGACATGATGTAGGCATGAACACCCATGAAAGGTAGAAATTTAGAACACATGACCTCTAATGTTCTTTCCAAATATGTGAAAGCAAATCTCTCATTTTTATAAAGGTAAAGTGTCCAATTTATGTTTCTATAACTTTCTAGGACAGAATATGGTACACTGGAAAGGGGCATGGCTTTGTAGTCAAGAGAACTGGATTGGAAGTCTTTATCGTCCACTTACCTATGTGTCCCTAGGTAAATCACTTAACAGCCCTGGTCCTCAGTCCCTTTATCTGTAAAGTGAAGGTGAGGACGCTGAAATGATCGACAAGGTTCATTCCAACTCTATCTATGGTCCTCTAATCTTTGATCCTGTGACATCATCAGTTGGAATGGGATCAGGGACAATAGCCTCTATCCCTAGCTCCCCTGAAATAGCTCCCTTCTTTTTCATCTGTTTAAGAGGAAGAGGGAACTCTAAACCAGGGCACCCATTCATTCTGAAATGTCTTCAATGGATTGCTACAGCACCTCCAAATTCCTGATTACATAAGGTAGATGCAGCAAAGAATTCAATTAAGAAATCAAATATTATGGCTTTGTCATGAGCTATTGTCTAGTCAGACTTCTCCTATCCTGTCCTTGACAATCTATCTTCAGGTGGGGGAATCAGAGGGATTACCTAGGGCAACTTTTCTGGATTTCTTCTTTTGAGATCATTTTTTTCTCTTTTCAGTGGCCTATTAGAACAGCTTCTCCATCCAGAAATATGAATTTTCCAAATGATGAAGATGGTTTACTGATTGCTAAACAAAGATACGAAATCTAAGCAATGCAATAAATGAAAACACAACTGTTGGATACAATAACTGGCCAGTAAGAGACCTACTTCCTATGCACTTATTTTCCATGCCAATGCCATTAGACAAACAACATTCAAATCTCCAAGACGGCAATTTGCTGAAGCATCTACAATAACTTCCCAAGATGTCTATGGTAGGGACAACCACTAATCTCTTGGACCTTAGCACTATGGCCCAGTAAAAACATCTCACAGTTTTATTCATTTTATAGACTACAACTTGCTTTCCTCATAATCAGAGTTTAAGGACTAGAATACAACATTCCCATTTCATAGATGATGAGATCATGCCCTAGAGAGGTGCTGGGATTTACCCAGGTGACAGTAATTAAAGGGGAGAATTGTACTTGAACCCAACTCTCCTCCAAATCCAAATGCTCTTTCTATTTTAATGGATTCTAAGACTGGAAGAGACCTTAAATATAATATCAGCCAAACACTTGGCTTTAAATATCAGAAAATTGGGGGCCAGAGATGTAAAGCAATGAGACTGACATCACTCATCTAATAAATAGTAATTTCTAAGCATACACTAATGTCTTCTAATGCCAAATCCAGTGACCAATCCATTATCCTGCCTTAGCCAAGCCCATACCACAAGTTCATGACAGCACAGGGATTAGAATTTAAGTCTCCTAACTTCCAGATCAGCGCCCTTTCCATGATGTCCTGATATTTCTTAGTACATTGTCAATATAGGCATCTAAAAATGAGTTATTCTTATTCCTTTATAACTTTTTGACTCCAATAAATCCATGAAATAGTAAATTTAGGGCTGATAGGGACATCAACATCTAGTCTAACCTCTTTATTCTGTAGATAAGAAAACTGAGGCTTCTGGGGGGAGTGGGATGATTAAGTCATTTGTCCAAGGTCATACAGTCAGTTGATATTTGTCTCCCTGGGATTGAATATAAAGAACTATATTATTGCTGTCTTTATGCCTCAGCACCTAGCAAATCTGGTATAAACAGGCACTTCACAAGTGATCATTGATTGATGCGTTTGATTTTCAAAGGTCAGATTTAAAGACACCACTCTACCACCATGGCACCAGGGATATTTCTGCTGTATTGTGCTGCCTCCCCTAATCTTACATGAAGATGTATGGGATCCTTGCCATCCATGGTCTGGTGAGCCCTACCAATATGTGACTTGCCCAAGTAAAGGCTCAACAATGGTGTAGGCAACTGTTATGTTGGGACCAACTTACTTACATTGTGCAGAGAAGGTCCTCATCAGAAAATGATTCGTTGATCTGATCATAGCAACTGGTGAAGACTTAAGGCATGACAGGTTTCTTAAAACCTTATTTGGCACTAGAGAACTGAAATGAAAGACCTTTGCATGAAGAGAAAATGTTGGTCATGACCACTTGGTCAAACGATGTGTTTCTCCTGCTTTGATGATCCAGAAAGAGAAGGAAGGCAGGCTATGGATGGAAGAAATAACACAGTTGTGACCTATTTCATTCTGATTGGGCTGTCAGAGTACCCCAGGGCTCAAGTGGTCTTTTTCTTCCTGCTCCTCGTGTCCTATCTTGTCACCTTGCTGGGAAATGTCCTTATTCTCTTCTTGATTCACTATGATTCCCGTCTCCACACACCCATGTACTTCTTCCTCAGCAACCTCTCCTTCCTGGACATCTGCTACACCTCAGCGAGTGTTCCTCAGATGATCATTAACTGTTTAGTCACAATTCCCATCATCTCCCTGGGCCAGTGCTTGGCCCAGATGTGTGCTGGCCTTTACTTGGGGGTGGTGGAATGCCTTCTGCTGGCCGTCATGGCCTATGACCGTTGCATAGCCATTGGTGACCCTTTGCGCTACTCGGTGAGGATGGGTCCACAGCTCTGTGTCCAGCTTTCAGTGGGGTCCTGGGTTTCAGCCTTTCTCCTCACTGTGATACCAACCCTGACCACACCACTAGAGTTCTGTGGCCACCACATCATCAACCACTTCTCCTGTGAGCTCTTGGCTGTCATCAAACTCGCCTGTAATGATCTGAGGTACAATGAATATTTTATGATGGCATCCAGTTTTCTCACCCTCCTGCTACCCTTTGCCTTCATCCTTGCTTCCTATGGGCGCATCCTCAGGGCTGTGCTGAAGATGCATTCAACTAAAGGTCGAAAGAAGGCTTTCTCCACCTGTAGCTCCCATCTCACTGTGGTGGTCATCTTTTATGGCACAGCCATCTCCATGTACATGATGCCCCAAGATAAGGCCAGCAGGGACCGGGACAAAATCATCTCGATGCTATATGGTGTTGTCACACCCATGCTTAACCCCCTTATCTACAGCCTCCGGAACAAGGATGTGAAGGGGGCCTTACAGAAACTATGTGGGGAGAAGACTACCACCTAAGAAAAGATCTTTTTTCTGTACCTCAAAGATGAGGGTCCGATTATTGACAAAATATAACACTTTAAAATTAATTAATCTGTTTATTGGTTACATTAAAATTGCCAAGTATCTCCCTCCTTCCCTCCCCACACTAGAGAAGGCATTGCTTTATAAAAAAATACATATATATATATATATATATGTACATATATATTAATGTGTGTATAGCATATATAAACTATGTCTTTTATGTTTCTATTTATCAGTTCTTTCTCTGGAGGTGACCATTCACAAATTATTCTTCAAACATTAATTCTGTAGCTGAATATAACATGTTTTCTACTCATTTCACTTTTCATAATTTCCTGTACATTTTCCCATGGGGGACTTGCTATCTTTGCAATTAACTTGCTCATCATTTCTTAAAGGATAGTAGTATTCCATCACAATCATATGCCACAACTTGCTCAGCCATTTCCCAATTGATGAACATCCCTTCAGTTCCCAGTTCTTGGCCACCACAAAGAAAGCTGTCATCAATATTTTAGGTTCTTTTCCTTTCTTCCTAATCACCTTGGGATAGAGACCCAATGGTGGTACTGCTGGGTCTAAAGGTACACATAGTTTTATAATTCTGAGTGTAATTCCAGATTTCGAGAAATGCCTCAAGAGTCCTAGGTTGTTCTCTGGGATTTTCTAAAACACTGCAGTGTAAATGGGCCAGAGTTATATACAATGGCAACCAAAGACCTGTAGTCTTGGCAATGGCAATCTAAGAAAGGATTTATCATCACTTTATACTTGAAGCTAACTCTGAAGCTACCATAGAGGTTCCAAATACCACAACAGCCCTCGGGTTCCTAGGAGAAAGAAAAACTCAAACATGAAACATATCTTCTCTAATTTCCTTCCCTTATATTAGCCTATGAGAAAAGGCATGGAAAAGCATTTCCCATGACATGGTATCCAGTCCCTTCAGCCTCTTAGTTTCCCTCTGCTGGATGGGCAATTTGCTTCCTAGAAAAAGGTATCCACAATTGAACACCACACTCTTAACAACACAGAATACAGAAGGACTTATATTCTTCAGTTGATATCCTTAGGCTCCAGGTCCATTTTGAACTAAAAGGATAAGAGAGAAGAGGCATCTTCTGATCACCTGCATGGTGGATACCATTCCCTTCAATTAGACTTTCTTGTAAAGAGAGAGGAATATGGAGGTGCCCACAGAATGGACTAGAATTTTCAAGGGCAAACACAGAGTATCATTGTTTTAGGTGCACTAAACATGGCCACTGGGAATATGAGCTTCCATTCTCCCAGCCATCTTTCCATATTGAGCTCAGTTCTCCTGATCCATGAAGGCATTCTCCAATCACTCTAGCATATATGACCTCACCCTCCTCTCAACATGTACACTTACTTATATGCATCTATCACTTTTTGATATGTGAGTCATATGACTAATTTATCAAAACTCCCAGGGGATAAGGACTGTTTTCTCTTCTTTCAAACCCCTTTTTCCCCACCAAAGTTCTGAGTAAAGAAAAACTGTTAAATATCTATATGAATTAAAGACTAAATAGAATCAATGGCTTCTCCAAAAACCCTTGAGATCTGTCTTCTGTATTTTATGCTTTTTTCTTGTAGATTCATCTTTAATCTTTACCTGGAAGACAATGGATGAAGCTGTATTTACCATCTCAATCATGAACTGCAGACTGAAATAAGAACCAGAGAGAGGGGTAGAAGGGAAGAAATCAGAGAAAACCTATTGGAGCAGAAAGAGGACTGGGCTTAGGTTGGAGAATAGGCTTGGGTCCTAGCTCTGGAATAAATCAGCCGTGTGACCACAGGCTCCATGTGTTTCAGCCTCCAATTCAGCTGAGCAACCCCAAGGAAATCACTTCCTATCTATGGGCATCTATCTGTTTTCTCACCACAAAATGGGAGGGGCAGATTAGATCACTTCTCAGGTCCTCTCCACTTGAACATCTTGGGTGTGAGAGTTTCTGCTCATATTGTTTAAGAAAATTATCAGGGAGCTGCTACACGGCTCAGTGGATTGAGAGCCAGGCCTAGAGACGGAGGACAATGGGCATCAAATCTGGCTTCAGACACTTCCTAGCTGTGGACCCTGGACCAAGCCCTCATTGCCTACCCCATACTGCGCTTCTGCCCTGGAATCTTTACACAGTATTGATTCTCAAACAGAGGAGAGGAGAGGAGATGAGAGGAGATGAGATGAGATGAGACGAGATGAGACAAGACCAGAGGGGAGGAAAGGGGAGGGAAGGGAAGGAGAGGAGGGAAGAAGGGAAGGGGAGGAAAGGAGGGGAGGGGAGAGAAGGAGAAAAGAAAGGAAAAGTCCATTTTAAGGCACAAGAAATTCTCCAGAATCAGAGAGCTCTGGATTGGAAGGCGCCTCAGGAAAGGTCCTGCTCACACCAATACCTGAAAAAGGAGACTAACACCTTTGTGAAATATAAACACATCAATGCAGTATAATTTTAAAGATAAAATCCCCAAAAATTGGTCACTCAACTTTTGCTTGGAAACCTGGTATGACTAAGAATCCCCTATAGGTGGAGATAGCTCACTGCATTCTTAACTAACACAAAAAATGATTGGGGGTTTGGGGGGGAGACATTAAACCTAAATCTAACTGCATGCAATTTCCCCAGGGCTCCTCAAGCTGCTTCCTAGGGCCAATCAGAGCAAGTTAAAGCCCTCATCCACATGATAGCCCATCAAGTACTTAGAGACAGGCTTCACATTCCTTCCGAGTCTTCTCTTCCACAGGATATCCATCTGGGGATACTCTTGCTGATACTCACATGACAAGGGCCTCAGTACCCTCAACCTGCTGTTTGCCCTCTCTTAACTTCATCACCACACCACCAACAAGAACTCCTCTGGAGTTTTTCAGTAACAACCCCATTTTTTTCATATTAATTGTTGTCTAAGCACATTAATTAACAAACTTTCTTAACTGTTTCTTTTTTTTTAACCCTTACCTTCCATCTTAGTATTGATTCTAAGGGAGAAGAAAGATAAGGGCTGGGCAATGGGGGTTAAGTGACTTGCCCAGGGTCACCCAGCTAGTAAGTGTCTGAGGCCAAATTTGAACCCAGGGCCTCCCATCTCCAGGTCTGGCACTCTATCTCTAAGCCACCTAGCTCTCTCTTTTTTGCCTTCATATACAACCTCAGTGCTTATTATTTCTGTAGCATAATGCTTGGCACAGAGGAGGTGCTTAATAAATGTTTATTGATTGACATGTTCTTACTTGGTGTGGTCTCTGTTTCTTCCAACTTAGCTTCCCTGGCATCTAAATTACTTTCCTCTAAGTTGATCCAATTATTGCATCTTTTCACTCAAGACTTTAACTGAGTCAGAAAGTTTGCTCCTAATTCCCAAGTCACTCTCAGAACTTTTCATTTTAATGAGCACTTGGTCCCTCAGAGGTCCCTCCTTCAGCCCTTAGAGGCAATGCGGAAGAGAGGGGAAGGCCAATTTTACCTCCTTCCCCAATTATTCAGAGACTTTCCCTTTGGTTCAGTCCACAAACCAGTCCTGCATTACAAAGGCAATCTGGAGTGATTGTAGGCATTAGAGAAGACAGAGAGAGAGAGAGAGAGAGAGAGAGAGAGAGAGAGAGACAGACAGACAGACAGACAGACAGACAGACAGACAGACAGACAAACAGAGAGACAGACAGAGAGAGAAAGAAACAGAGAAAGAGAGAGAGAGAGACAGAGAGACAGACAGAGACAGACAGAGACAGAGACAGAGACAGAGAGAGATCTGTCCAGCCTTGGGAATTTGTTTAGAGGTGCAACTCCAGAAGCTTCTTTAATGCCACCCTGTCCCAGTAATTCCTGAAGCCCTCGCTATGCCTCTGAGGGAGATGGAGGAGACTTCTTCTCCCAGGTGTGTGGTCATGGAACACTGGAGAAACACTGGACCTGAGCTCCTATAGGGGAGAGGGAGAGATGGAAACAAGACCGGCTTCCAGTCTTCCTCTTCCTTCCTTCTAATTCTATGAGTGCATGGAGTATCCCTCAGGACACGTGAGGAGAGGGAATTCTGATGGGACAACATGGAAAGGGCAATTCTACATATGCAAGGAAGTATGCCAGAGGAAGGGTAAGGAGAATAAAGAAGGGGGTGCAGTAAAAATAAATGTGAGAAAAAGTTGTGAAACAGCGAGGGGTCCTTCTTCAAAAAAGAACAAAATACCCGAGGTGGAAGTGACTTTTGGACACAAAATATCATAATGCAGATCCTAGGACAGTGGGAGTGCACGTAATTACGAAAAATAGTTCAGTGCTGGGGGCTCCAGGGAAAGAGAAGCGTGAGATAATAGCTATAGCTGGGATGGACTTCAGAAACCATCTACGTAACTGGCTTGGGTTACCCCGGGTCACCAAGTTAAGCATCGTCAGAGGGGAGAAAGTGGGGCCCAGGACAGGTAGGAGGGCTTTTAAGACCAAGAATGTCCGGAAGTGGAAGTGACCAGAAAATGACGGCTGCAGGGGATGAACGGGCGTACCTGTCCTGGAATATTTTGTGTTGCTCCCTCTTTTCAAAGGAACTGAACAAGGGCCCACCCAGAGAGCTGCAGCAGTGGCCAGGCTGGAAAGCACGGCCTGGCCACATGAGTTACTTCCTGAGCCTTTCTTACAACAATCCTATGAGGCAGGCGTTACAAAGGCTGTCACAGCTCTTTCACCAAAGCTGAGAAAAGGGAGCTTCCCAGGGGCTAGTGGTTTTCCTCTGGACAGAGCCAGAGAGGCAGAGGCAGCTCTCGAGGAGCTAGCCAACACTGTGGCCACGGGCCTATGACCACCGGCGTCTCCATTTTTTTCTCTTTTTGCAGGGACCAATAATTGCCAGATCTGTCCAACAGTCTGAGGAGGTGATGTCAAAGGCAGAGTTGATGGAATGACTGTCTGAAGGTTGAGTGCAACTTGATTGGAATGTGCATTGGTCACCCCGTCAAATCAAATTAGGAGCTTCATAGTAAGCCCTTTGGGGGATTATATCACTGGAATATAATAATTCTGGAACACATCATGTGACAAGAAGACGTGAAAAAGCTGTAGCCTCCCCAAAGGAGAGGACCCAACACAACAAGGAAGCCCTACACCAAAGAGGATCTAGCTCGGTGGGAAGAAGTGGAGATCATGAACATGGAGAAGAGAAGACTGAGGGAGGTATGATCTCAGCCTTGACGGCCTGAAGAATCTCACCCAGACGTGCGGCTCCGAAGGGGAGGAAGGAGCTCTTAGAACAATGTGCTTGGAGCCAGAAGCCCTGGGCGCATCCATGCCTTTGCTGAGACACCTACTGCTGGGTAAGTTCCCTCCCCCAGGCCTCTCTACCTGGGGGTCCTCTTGTGCCAAACGAGCCTGTTACGGAATCGGAAGCTTCCTTCCCGTGCTCTTGGGCTGGAACCATTCGATTCTCTGAGTTATGTGCAGTCAAATGTTGGCTCAATGTAATAACCAACTCAAGTCATCTATGGTGAGAAAAAGGTTGCCTCACAAAAGAGAGAGCTACTCAGCGTCAGAGGTTTGCAAGATGCTGGATGTTCGGGGGCAGCTCGGGGGACCAGAGAGCCAGGCCTAGAGAGGTGAGATCTTGCTTCAAGTCTGGCCTCAGACACTTCCCAGCTGGGGGACCCTGGGCCAGTCACTTCACCCCCATTGCCTAGTTCTTGCCGCTCTTCTGCCCTGGAACCAATACACAGTATTGATTCTACAACAGAAGGGAAGGTTTTTAAAAATCAAAGAAAGGATGCCGGATGAACCAAGGCCAAGAGTGGTGAGCATGACTATCCTGGAGCCCATGGGAGGGCGGAATACAAGGCTACTAAATTCATTTCCAGTTTTTTGGGGACAAAAGTTAAAGAAAGGCAGGTAGGGAGTGCATTTAATAGGGTGACAACATAAGTCTTACATTTTTTAGAAGAGAAAGATTCCAATTTTATGGTTCTGTAAATGAGGGAGAAAAATATGAGGTACTGGAAAATGGCCTCAACTCGCAGTCAGTGGACTTGGATCGGAACCCCAGATGTAGTGCCAACGCTGCCTGGAGTAAGTGAATCAACCTCTCTGACCCTCGGTTTGCTCTTCCGTAAGCTAAAGAAGATGGACGATAATTTTGGAAGTCTTTTGTGGGCCAAGTTCCTGCTTTCTCTACGATGCGATCAGGTAAGGAGCCCAAGACCAAGAGCCTGCACCAGTGGCCTGCTGGCATGTCTTCCCTGCCCGCCTTTGTCTATGGAATTCCTGAAGGCTCTCCTCCCCTGCGAAACACGTGCCCCCCGTCTGCCCATTCACTTAGCCACGGCTAACCTCGGAGGGAAAACTGGAAAATTCCAGGAAATAACTTCTACATAGTTCATACGTTTCCAAGGGCCTGCCAAGTGAGAGCACCAGCTCAGGACAACTCGGACGCTTCCGCCCCATGCCCAGCTCTCACATGACCCCCCAGGACGCGCGAGTGTACCCCGGGGGAGTCCCGACTCCAGGAAGCCCCGGTTTCCTCCGTATCCACAGTTAAAGTAGGCATTCACTTGAACCCGAGGATCCGGCATCCACGGCAGGTGAGAACGCGTTCCCTGTGTACACAGGGGCCCCACCGTTCTTCATGGGGGGCCCCGGAGACACTGTGCAATGGCATTGGATAGGCTGACGAGCCAAGCTACATGGCGCCCCACCCTTGTCCTTGGCTGGACATCGTCAATCAGGAGAGGCAGCCAGGTCAACGTGTCTGATGTTTGCCTTTCTTTTTATTTTGAGAACCTTTGCCTTCTGTCTTAGAATTAATACTGAGTATCAGTTCCAAGGCAGAATTGTGGGAAGGGCTAAGTCACTGGGGCGAAGTGACTTGCTCAGGATCGCACAGCTAGCAAGTATCTAGGGTCACATTTGAACCCAGGACCTCCCCTCTCTAGGTCCAGCTCTCTATCTGAGCTGCCCCTGACGTTTATCTTTTAAAATGAACTCTTTCCCTTTCAGGGATCTCTCCAGAATACTTTGCATCTCTGATGCCACACAGGCGTTGAGGCTGGCCTGCTGAGGCCATCTCAGGCTTAGTTCCGTCTCAGAAGTGCGCTCAGTGTTTCTTCCATTTCACATGAGCTTGGCCTCGGCTCAACGTTCTCCAACCAAGTGAAAGAGTTTAATCCCTAGACTATCAGAGGTCTTAAGGTAGAGGAAGATTTGGGCCTGCCTTCTGGGGAGTGGAAGTGGGATAATGGCTGCACCGGCAGTTCTTAATCTGGGGTCTGCAACCTTCTTTGAAATGTTAGCAAAATTTACATTTAATTTCAAATGTAAATTTAAATTAGCAACTTGATCTGTTTTATAGTGCTACTTCAATTTAATTGGTTTCCTCCAAAATCGTACGCAATTTGTCTTATATAATTTAGGAAACAGACATTTATAGAGTGCCTACTATGTACCAGGCATTATTATCTCATTTGGCTATTGCAATAACCCTGAGAGGTAAGGATTATTATTACCTCACTTTACAGTTTAAGAAACTGAAACAAAGCGGGTCACGTGACTTGTCCTGGGTCACACAACGCTGAGGCCAGCGGTGACCAGGTCTTTCTAACCAGGGCTCTATCGGCTGCACCATTCATCGATCAATTTGCCAATAAACAGTTACTAATACCCCATTATGTGCCAAGCACTGTGTTAAGGGCTAGAGATAAAAAAAGATGCAAAGGACAGTCTCTGCTTACAATCTACGGCAAGAGACCACATGCCAAGAAATATAAACAAAACAAGCTCCCTGCAGAATAAATAGGAATAATTACTAGAGAAAATAGGCCTGCCAAAGGGCTCCAGACTACCAAGAAAGGTTAAAAACTCTAGGCTGTAGTAGATCCAGGAGGAGATGGTGTGCACGTAGTATGGTTTCCAATTCCTGAGCAGCTGCCTGCCTTGTTGCACGTGACACTCTCAGCAACATGTCTACCTCAGTTTCCTCATCTGCCCAACGAGGAGAACAATACTTGGCACTTGCAAAGACTGAATGGATCATATGTGCCAGTTGGTCTAACTAGCACTGATTAAAGACTTCCTCTCCATGCCAGATACTGTCCTAAGTGCTGGGAACAAAGACAAAAAAGGGTAGTTTCTGCTCCCAAAGTGTTCACAGTCTGATGGTTGCATCAACAGGAAAGCAATGACGTCAAAGACGACCTACCAGAAAGGACGGAGGTCCTTCAAAGGGAGGATTAAGATTACGGAGATGGGAGGTCCTGGGTTCAAATCTGGCCTCAGACACTTCCTAACTGTGTGACCCTGGGCAAGTCACTTAACCCCCACCGCCTAGCCCTTCCTGCTCTTCTGCCTTGGAACCAATTCACAATACTGATTCTGAGACAGAAAGTAAGGGCTTAAAAAAACAAAAAATTCATTATGGGATGGAGGTAACTGTGAATGCTTGAACACCATCAATGAAAGGTTTGTAGGTTGTCCCAAAAGAGGAAGGTTCCAAACACAGGTCTGACTGCAATAGGAGTCTGTTGTCTGAAGACCAGCTTAATAAGTGTAGAGAGTCACCAACAGGAAGTGGGCCAACAGGAAATTACCTGTGCTGGCCACGGCAACTCGGACATCCATAAAACCAGAGAGTTTGCCCTGACTAGCTCCAACAGCCCATGCAAACTTACCTATCATAAAACAGTAAATGTCTGTATTTTTCCCCACTTCTCTTTTGGTGATGAAGATAGGAAGGAAGCAGATGGACAGAAGAAACAACACAGCCGTGACCTACTTCATTCTGGTGGGGCTCTCGGAGTACCCCAGAGCCCAAATGCTCCTCTTCTGCCTGCTCCTGGCATCCTACCTTGTCATCCTGCTTGGGAACAGCCTCATTCTGGTCTTGGTCCAGTTTGATTCCAGGCTCCACACCCCCATGTATTTCTTCCTGAGCAACCTCTCATTTCTGGACATCTGCTTCACCTCGTCCAGCATCCCTCAGATGATCATCAATTGTCTGGTCAGAATGCCGGTCATCTCTGCGGGCCAGTGCATGGCCCAGATGTGCACCCTCCTCTACCTGGGGGTCGTGGAATGCCTCTTGTTGGCCGTCATGGCCTACGACCGCTGCATAGCGATTAGCGACCCCTTGCGCTACCCAGTGAGGATGAGCAACCAGTTCTGCGTCCAGCTGGCAGGACTCTCCTGGGTCTCGGCCTTTCTCTTCTCCATCGTCCCCACTGTGGCCACGCCACTGGAGCTGTGTAGCCACGTCATCAACCACTTCTTCTGCGAGGTCTTGGCCATCATGAAGCTTGCATGCAGCGACCTGCAGCTGAATGAACTGCTGATGATGGCCACCAGCTCCCTGACCCTCCTGGCCCCCTTCGTCTTCATCCTGGCCTCCTACGGGCGCATCCTCGGGGCCGTGCTGAAGATGCGCTCCACCGAGGGCAGGAAGAAGGCTTTCTCCACCTGTAGTTCCCACCTCACTGTGGTGGTCCTCTTCTATGGCACAGCCATCGCCATGTACATGATGCCGCAGGACAAGACCAGCCGGGAGCAGGATAAGCTCGCCTCCCTTTTATATGGTGTTGTGACGCCTATGCTCAATCCCCTCATCTACAGCCTCCGGAACAAAGATGTGAAGGAGGCCCTGAGAAAGCTCCTAGGAGAGAAGAAGGTCCCCTAAGAACAGGTCCTCAGACCCCTGTCCTGGAGTCTGGAGGACAGGGGCTGCTCCAATGTTTTTTAAAAGACTCTTACCAGGGGTCACTGTGTGGCTCAGTAGATTGACAGTCAGGCTTAGAGAGAGGAGGTCCCAGGTTCAAGTCTGGCCTCAGACACTTCCTAGCAGTGTGACCGTGGGCAAGTCATTTAACCCCCTCTGCCTAGCTCTTGCTGTTCTTCTGCCTTGGAATGGATACACAGTATTTATTGATTCTAAGATAGGAGGTAAGCATTTAAAAAAAAGGATCTTATCTTAGTGGGTTGAGGGATGGCCTTGAAACCACTCAAATGTGGGCTCAAATTGCTCCTCTTACATATACTAACTGGGTTTCCATGGGCAAATCATTTCTCTTCCCACTGCTCTAGAAAATCCTTTAAGACAGAGAAGGTGCCAAAGGGCATTAGGAAAAGAAGGTTGGTGGCCAGGTGCCACAGAAGATAGAATACTAGGCTTGGAATCAGGAAAACTCATCTTCCTGAGTTCAAATCTGGTCTCAGATACTTATTAGCTGTGTGGCCCTGGGCAAAGTCACTTCACCCTGTTGGCCTCAGGTACTTCATCTCTGAAGTGAGCAGGAGAAGGAAATGGCAAACCACTCCAGCATCTCTGCCAAGAAAACCCAAATGGGGTCACAAAGACTTGGCCATGACTGAAAAACGACTGAATAACAGAAAAAGGAGGTTCCTCACTTAGGCGGTCCACCTACCAATCAAGTCAAAAGTCCAGTCCCCTATTTATGTTCTAATGGATGAAACAGAAAGAAATACTGAATCTCAAAACAGATTTTGGTTTTCATCCATGCTGAAAGCTCTCAGGATTGCCCTTTGGGACTTTCAAACAGATAACAAAGTAAACAGGGCAGTCTTGGAGAGTCCCACTCTCACGGTTCCCCACTGGCCACCGTCTATCTCCTGTACTCGATGCTGAGCCCCAAGCTATGACAAAGGTTCCAAACATCCAGGTGTCCAGGAGGAAGAAAGATCCAGACATAACACGTCTCCTCAGACCTCCTTCCCTTGGAAAGGTAGTTCAGAAGAGCCAAAAGGAAGTGTGTCTGCAACACAGGATCCAGCTCCATCACCATCGTGGCTGCCCACCATGGGTTAACGACTTGTGAACGCAATACTCTAAGTGTGTTCTCAAGAGGGGAAAGGTCCACTTCAGAAGATAGCGATCTCTTCCAGGTCCATTTGGAAATGCAAGGAAAAGATGGTGGAGAGTGTACTATCTGGAACTATCTGATAGTTCCCTTTTATAAAGCGCTTTATAAGGTTCATGAAGTACTTTAAATATGGCAGTTCGTCTGCTCCTCCAAACAACCTCCAAAAAATAAAGTATGTGGTATATTAACCCCATTTTATACATGAAGAAACTGAGGTTAAGAAGAGTTCGGTCACTCAGTTAGTATTATTAAGCATATGATACATACCAAGCACTATGCTTAGCACTGTCGGTACAAAAAAAGAAAAAGAGGAAAACGACAATTCTTGCCCTCAATGAGCTCACAATCTAACAGGGAGAAAATATGCAACCAAATATGTACAAATGATATAGAGGAAAAATTGGAGAAAATCAACAGAGGGAAAACAATCAATTAAGAGTCATCAGAAAATGAGATTTAAAAAAAAAAGAAAAGAAAATGAGATTTTAGCTGGGACTTAAAGGAAGCCAGGAGGTAGAGACAAGGAAGAACACTCCAGGCCATTAAGAGTCATTCCCTGAAGGACAGCACTGCAGAGAGAAACCCACCTCCTGATTGGCTGACAGGCAGATCCTTGATCCGGAGATGCTGGGAAAATGTAAAAAGATTAGGGGAGAATAAGGAGAGGAAAGAAGACTTCAAGACAAGTGAGAAGAAATGCAAGATTTTTTTTTTACAAAGCTAGTGGGAGACCTCAGAGCAACATACACAAGAAGCCAGTCCTTCCCCACACACGTCCCTTGGATTCCAATGTCCGCACTCCCCAAAACTACAATGAGAAGACTCTCCCAGTGAGATGTCGCCTTGGTTGAGCGGAGATTCTATCTAGCCCTTTACTCTTGAGGATTCTATTGTCTACTATAATCTGTATAATTTCCCCATTCTCTTTGCTTAGATCAATGTGTCAGTCTCCGGTCCAAGGTTGTCTTTTATGTAACTAGCTTTTGGTGGCAGGGAGCTAAGATTAGGGAGAAAAAACTATGGCCCTGTCCTTGGGAGGAAGCAGAGAAGCTGACTCTGATAGTGAATTCCCTGGACAAACACCATGGCCCTAGACTACAAGTCTATGAGCTACAGAACATAGTTATTCTAGCCTAATGCCTCTCTTCAAATAGGAAAGAGAAGGAGTGAGGGTCCTGCCTTGGCACCCCTTCGGCTTCCCACAAAGGCAGCAATCACAGACTCCCTTAGCCATAGGATGGGCTGGGCTGCAGGTTATACATTTATCCAAGCACAGGGCAGGCCCAGGTATCCATGGCAGATAGTCCATCTACATCTATATTACATAATAAATTACTAACCAGTCTCATGGACCAGGAAGCTCTCCATCATCACACAACTCAGAGTTGGAAAGTATCACGTAAGTTCCCTCATCCAATCTGTACCTGAACCAGGATGGAGACTAAAAAGTCCCAGAAATCAATGAAATCAATAAAGTGCATTTTAAAAGACTAAATAAGTGTTCAGCCTTTCCTTGAAAATGTGGAGGGAAACAAAATCTGCTTATGAAAGTGTCCCCTGCTAAGCCAGGCAGCATCAACCATGGTCCTCCTGCTTCATCGGGATCCTCAGAGCCCAGGCACTCTCTGAGGGAAGGCTGGAACCTCCACTGAAGGAAGGAGCCCAGGGGGTGGCCATCTCTTCATTCCCCACCCAGCTGAATTCCTTTTGGACATCCCCATAATGCCCTCAAGGTGGGTACCTCCCTCCATTGCCCTTTCCAGCTTCCTTTGGTAGGTTTGGATTTGACTTCAAGGTCCTTGAAGGAAGTCCTCCTGTTTGGTATCAGTATCCCCAGACTTCTCACAGTGCCCGGTACATAAAGGGGTTGCTGTGGTTGTTGTCCGTCATTTCAGTTGTGTCTGACTCTCTGTGATCCCATTTGGGGTTTTCTTGGCAAAGACACCATAGTGGTTTGCCATGTCCTTCTCCACCTTATTTTATAGATTAGGAAATTGAGGCAAAGAGGGTTAAGTGACTTGCCCAGGGTCACCCAGTTAGAAGGCGTCTGAGGCTGGATGTGAATTCAGGTTGCCCTGACTCCAGACCCATATTTTATCCACTGCACCACTAAGCTGTTCCCCATTACATAGTAGATGCTTAATGAATATTTACTGACTTACTAGACCGACTAGATCACACCAGTTAGGAATGTTTTCATTACATGAAGCCTATATCTGTCTGCAACTTCCTCAAGTGCTCCTATTTCTTTCTATATTCTGGCACAAATGTGTCAAGCTTCATCCTTGTCCATACTACAGCCTGTTGAGTATTTGAAAATGGCTGTCGGGTTCCCTGGGAGGTTGATGATGCCCTAGACTGGTGTTGGCCAACCTATGACAGCTGTCCACCATACCTGAGGACATTTCTCCCATCAGCCACCCTCTACCCAGCAGCCCCTTGGGAGCACTTTCTCCCTCCTCTGTCTGGGGTAAAGGGGGGCTCACAGGCAGTGTGAGGGTTGGGCATTCGGTTTCTAAAAGGTTCACCATCATGCCCTAGACAGTATTAGGGAAGTCAGGAAGACAGGAAGTAGTTTTGGGGGAAAGCTAATGAGCTCTGTTTTGGACATGTTTAGCTGAAGATAACTATGAGCCATCCAGTTTGAGATGTCCAATTGGCAACTGATAATGAAAGACCAGAGGCCAGCAGAGAAGTGTAGGCTGGATAAAGAGAATTATAAGAGTAGAAATGATCATTGAATCCATGAGAATTGATGAAATCACCAAGGGAAACAGCACAGAGGGAAAAGAGAAGAGGACAGAGTGGCCTTGATAAAGACCCAGCTGGGAGACTAAGAAGGAGCCATTCGATAGGCAGGAGGAGAATCAAGAGAGAGCCGTGTCCCAAAAACCTTGGGAGAAAGCTCAAGGAGAAGAAGATGGAGGCAGAGGCCAAGCGGGACATGGATTGGGCAGCTCAAAGATTCAGAAACTTTAGAGAGAGAAGATTTGGCAGAATGATGAGGTACACAGAGGTAACTTAAGGATTCTCCCAGGAAAATAAAATAAGTTTTCTTTTGAACTGAATACTGTACTTTGGGAAATAATATAAGAAAAGTGCCCACAAGTTTTAAATTAAGACAATTAAGTCTAAAAAAATATCTCATTATTAAATCTCTAAATGAATTCTGGGAATTTCAATAGCAACTAGCAAATTTTGCAAGTTATCTAAGAGAAAGACCATCAGATAAAGAAATGTCTATCTGAATTACCAATATTACACAGGAGCAATGAAGAACCAGAGAAGATATTGTTATACTTCCCACAAATAGCAAATGATATAAAGAGATATCTAATGTTTTAAAAGATGACATCTTCAACAGAGATATTTGAATTCTCAAAAAAAAAGTGAATCAAGCATTTTTTAAAAACATCCCAAGCTGTGGGTGGCTAGGTTGCTCAGTGGCTTGAGAGACAGACCTAGAGATGAGAGGTCTTGGTTCAAGTCTGGTCTCAGACACTTCCTAGCAGTGTCACCCTGGTCAAGTCACTTACCCCTAATAGTCTAGCCCTTACTGCTCTTCTGCCTTGGAACCAATACACAATACTCATTCTAAGACAGAAAATAAGGGTTTAAAAAAATGTAAGAAAGTTAAATATAAATAGTTAAAGGAAGGAAATAAGCAAATAAATTTGTCATCTGGGGTTTTCAGGCTGTTTCTAAAAATAATTTATAAGAAAAACTAATCTTAATATTTTATTTTCCTCCAATTACATCTAACAACTATTTTTAATGCTCCCTTTAAAAAATTTTGAATTCCAAATTCTCTCACTCTCTTCTCTCCTCCCTTAGATGCTAAATAATCTGATAAAGATTTTTCTATATTAGTCATTTCATGAAAAAGAACCCAAATCAAAAAACAAAGGAAGAACTGATACAACCATTCTGGAGGGCAATTTGGAACCATGCCCAAAGGTCTTTAAAACTGTGCATACTTCATACTCTTTGATCCTGTAATACCACTACTGGATCTGTATCCCAAAGAGATCACATAAAAAGGGGGGGAAAGGACCCTCTTGTACAAAAATATTTACAGCTTCTCTTTTTGTGGTGGCAAAGAATTGGAAATTGAGGAGATGTCAATTGGGAATGGCTGAACAAATGAAAGTACATGTTGGTGATGGAATACTATTGTGCTATAAGAAATGATAAGCAAGATGATTTCAGAAAAAGCTGGAAAGATCTGCAGGAACTAATGCAGAGTGAAATAAGGTGAATTGGGAGGACATTGTACACAGTAGCAGTAATACTGTACAATGATCAACTGTGAAAGACTTAGTTACTCTCAGCTATGAAATGATCTAGAACAATTCTGAGGGACTTATGGCAAGGAATGCTATCCACCTCTAGAGAAAGAACTGTTGGAGTCGGATGCAGATCAAAGCAGACTATCTTACACATTCGTTTAGTTTTATATGAGTGTTTTCTTACAGCAATGACCAATATGGAAGCATGTTTTGCACCATAATTCATGTATAATGGGAGACCATTTGGATCTTAGAATTTCAGGAAATGGGTGTGAAAAATTGTTGTTGCATGTAATTGGGAAAATAAAATGTGTGATTAAAAAAATGAAGAAAGAAAGTAAAAGGTAGTGTGTTTAGGTCTTCATTCAGACTCCATCAGGATGACATTTTTCATCATGAGTCCTTGGGGATTTTCTTGGATCACTATTGCAGAGAATAGCACTGCTGTTAGGGTATAAGGTGTTCTGGTTGTGCTCATTTCAGTCTGCATCAGTTCGTAGAAATCTTTCCAGTTATTTCTGAAATCCTCTTCCTCATCAATTCTTATAGCACAAAAGTATTATTCCATCACTATCATATATCCCAACTTGTTCGGCCATTCCCCAATTGATGGGCATTCTCCCACTTTGCAATTATTTGCTGCTACTAAAAGAACTACTATGAATATTTTTGTACAAAGAGGTCTTTTTCCTTTTTGTTTTTTCTCTTTTTGGGATACAGACCCAGTAGTAGTATTGCTGGATCAAAATTTTAAAGCCCTTTGGGCGTAGTTCCAGATTGCTTTCCAGAATGGTTCTATCAGTTCACTGTTCCACCAGCATGGCATCAGTGTCCCAATTTTCCCACACTGCCTCCAACATTTGTCACTTTCCTTTTCTGTCTTAATAGATAATCTGAAAGGCAGAAAAACTAACTTTCTTAAGCAGATGTATTGTGACAGTGTGGGCTTCTTTTACTTGACTCAAGCCCAAAGAATTATGCAGAGGCACAGATAAGTGTCGTTCAAAGGCACATTTCAGCTTGATATGAGGAAGAAATTTTGAACAAGTATAGAAATGTCAAAGTGGGATGCCATAGGAGGTAGTAAGGACCCCACTACTGAAGATCTTCAAGAGGAAACTGGATGTCTAATAGCTTTAAATAGTCGAGGATCCTTACAGTGAAATGAGTAGGATCTCAATGGTCTCTGGGGCACTGACAAACTAATAGAGTATGTTGTGCTGGTTTTAGTTCTTTCTGATTTTTTAAAAACTTACCTTCTATCTATGAATTTTAGATTTACTCCACCCTGCTTAATTTTTTAAAATTTTAGCAACCAGGAATGTCTACACCCCCACTTAAGGATTAACTGTTGGGGAGAATGGACTATGACTGACATGTGCTAACAAGTGACAAATCAATAACAACTGACTGACCCCCTGGGCTGTCCTAAGCCAAGCTTAAGCCACCATTGGTACATGTGAGACACATGTGAAATGGAAGTGATATACAGAACTGCCTTTATATTTCGAGTCACTTCCTGTGAATGCTCTCAGAGGCATTGGGAGCTTTTGGCAGCATTTGGCGTACTTATAGCTTTGATGGGCTTTGGTGGACTTTGGCGTTGGAGTTGACTGGGAGGAGTCTGAAGTGTGAATTTTAAAACCTCCATCTTGGTCCAGCACCCAAAAATTGTGCACACCCACACTACACGGGCATGTGCTAGTCAATGAAAAATCAGAAATAACTAACTGCCCACCTGGGCTGTCCTAAGCCAAGCTTGAGTCACCATTGGCACTTGTGAGGCACAGGAAGTGACGGAGAGAGCAGCCTCAGGAATTCGCTCACTTCCTGTGGACAGGGCGAGACAGCAGTTCGTGTGAGGAGCTTAGACAGGGAGGAGGCCCGCAGACAGCTTCCCTTCAGATTGGTCACGTGAGTGATAGGGACTGATCTCTTTTCTTTGCCTCGGCTATCCAACGCCTTGGGCCTTTGGCCCAGCCTAAGCAGAGGCGGTATTTAAGCCCTATTCCCTTCTCTCCTCTCTCTCTCTCTCTCTCTCTCTCTCTCTCTCTCTCTCTCTCTCTCTCTCTCTCTCTCTCTCTCTCTCTCTCTCTCTCTCTCCCTCTCTCTCTCTCTCTGTCTCTCTCTCTCTCTCTTTCTCAATCTCTCTCTCTCTCTCTCTTTCTCAATCTCTCTCTCTCTCTCTCTTTCACTCTCACCTTTCTTCCTCCTGTTAGTAATTAAAAACTCCATAAAAGGTTGACTGCTGACTTGAGTTTTCATTTAGGAATTACATAGCTGAATTCCTTGGTGACCTTAAATTAATATATATCAGTCTTTTAAAGTGATTCCCTTGTAACATTGTGGCTGACCACACGGGAGTCTAAAGAATTCTCTCAATAAACTTCTGAATTTTCTTGCCTTTTTACTCTACCTTCTCATCACTTAGTCCCTTTTAACAGCTAACTCGGCTTAAAGACACAGCTGCTAGAACAAGTGAGTATAAAAAACAACTTCTCGCTTCTCTTTTCTCCTTAAGTTAAATTGGAATCAGCAGTTTTTCTTTTTCTTCCCTTTAATCTTAAGGGGCAGCTGGGTGGCTCAGTGGATTGAGAGCCAGGCCTAGAGACAGAAGGTCCTAGGTTCAAATCAGACCTCAGATACTTCCCAGCTGTGTGACTCTGATAGTTAGATAGAAAACAGCTGTTTTAAATCTCAGCAACAGGACCCTAAAGTCCTGGCTGGGAGAGCTGTTTCTAAATATCCTTTCCTTTAAGGAACAACTTCCTAGATTAAAAAAAAAAAACCCTGTGGAAAGTTTTTTGCTTTGCCCTGCTCCCCACGTGTTTTGTGAAGACTGTTAGAGAACTAACTACAAAATATATATATATATATATATATATATATATATATATATATAAATGAGTACTACATTCTTTGACAATTATATGGCAGCTGAAGAATTAGGGGCATTGAGGAATGCAGGATACCTCCAATTTTTTATATTAATATGTACTGTCATTTTTGTACTCCTCAATACTGTATTTAGAGATGCTAAAATGAAAAAAATTGTGATATGGATATCCATATCAATGTGATATGGAAATCACTTTAAAAGACTGAGATATATTAATTTAAGGTCACCAAGGAATTCAGCTATGTAATTCCTAAATGAAAACTCAAGTCAGCAGTCAACCTTTTATGGAGTTTTTAATTACAAACAGGAGGAAGAAAGGTATTAGAGAGAGTGAGAAAGAGAGAGAGAGAGAGAGAGAGAGAGAGAGAGAGAGAGAGAGATACAGAAGCATGGTTTAGGTGAGGCGGTTTCCCTGAATCAGCCTTGGTGAGTGATAAGGCTGACTCCCCTTTTCCTTGACCTTCTGAAGGCACTAGCCCCCAAGGAGGCCCCTCATCCTGGAGGAGGCCTCATGGCTAGAAGCTGAGCTAGATTTAATCTTCTGAGAAGGCCCCTTGGCTGAGGCCTCTGAACTCCCCCTGGTTTAGGCTATGCTGGAGCAATCTTCTACCCTTTCCTTCTTCTCCTTCTTCTTAATTTCTTCCTTCTATTGTAAATAAACCACCATTAAATCCCATACTGACTTGAGTATTTTATTGGAATTGAATTTAAATCTCCAGCAACACTAATATATAACATATTCAACACTAATATAATATGTTCCTAATTTTACCCCTAACATATCTTAGCATTAATTCTAAGAGAGAAGAGCAGGAAGGGCGAGGTAATCAGGGTTAAGAGACTTGACCAAGGTCACACAGCTAGGAAGTGTCTGAGGCCAGATTTGGCCTGGTGCTCTATCCACCATGCCCCTGGTTTGAGTTCTTAGCCAATTATTTTCCTACCCCTAAAGCTTATCCAAATTACTTTCCATCAATAAAATAGGGATTATCTTGACCTTACTGATTTTATTAGCCTATTTGCAAAGACTAAATGAGATGATGGAAATAAAAACATCTTGGAAATTAGTAACAAGCACCATAAAAATATGGCATTATTTTAATAATAATTACTATTAATCATCATTATCATTAATTGTTAAGATGTGTAAAAATGACAACTGAGGCAGGCATCATCTCCCTTTACCCCTTCTCCTAAGAACAAAGCTGTCACCTGCCATGCCTCATTTGTACAATCCTGACAGGAATTTTTGCTCAGCTTCTTAAGTGGGTGATTATAGGCTGCACCAGCTGCTGTCCTGATGTGCACAAGGCTCGTGACAACAATAAGAGCAAAAGACACGTTCAATGCATCGTAAGCAAAATGCTTGACTAATATCCTCCCTCTGGAGTCTCCTAATAGCCCTGGAAGCAGCGTCACAGGTATCTTTTTCCCAAGTCTGCAGATAAGGAAACTGAGGCTAAAGAAACAAAGAAAGAGAAGAACTGGATGCATCTAGGAAGTCACAAAACAGAGGGCTGAGTTCTGGAAGGAAGGTCTTGCCCATGGGGGATGGGAGAGAATCTGGGTGGCCTTCCTGAAAGAGGTGTCATTTAGGGATTTGCTCTAAAGGATGGATGGGCAGCAAGGTGAAGCAATGGAAAGAGAAGTCTCCTGTTCCTGAGTTCAGCTGTGGCCCTGGCAAAGAATAATTAACCCTGTTTGCCTCAGTTTCTTCATCTGTAAAATGAGTTGGAGAAGAAAATGGAAAATCACTTGAGTATCTTTGCCAAGAAAGCCCCCAAAAGGGGTCACAAGGAGTCAGCGACAACTGAAAGACAACTGAACAACAACAAAATTAAAGGATGGATGAGAATTCTTTAAGTCATTCTAATCTCAACGCTAAGCATTCCCTGCCTTATTAAGGACTTCACCTACACTGAACCACTGAAGTCAGAGGCGTAGAGAGCCGAGCCTGGAGATGGGGGTCCTGGGTTCCACTGTGACCTGGCTGTGTGACCCTGGGTCAGTCACTTAACCCTAGCTGCCCGGCCCTCCCTGCTCTTCTGCAACACTTGGCATTGCTGCTAAGATGGCACGTAAGGACTAAAGAAACAAAGACAAGTAGGAAAGACAGCGTGATTCTTGTCTGGCAGGAGGAGATGGTTGGAGGAGCTTAGACGACCCCGTTCTCGTGCAGGATCCTGGTCCCAGGCAGCACCACCCCAACATAAAGGCAGGGAGCAAGGGCAGAGATTGAGGGAAGCTGAGCAGTGCAGCCAAGTGGGAGACGGACAGACGGACGTACAGATGGATGGCCCCTTTGCCTGAAGCAGGGAGAGCTGCAGGGGCAGCAGACAAGGCACGGCTGCTGGAGGCTCAAAGGAACACAGGCTCCTAAAAGGCTGCACGACGTTGGACTTGAAGTCAGGCGGCCCCGAGTTTGAATCCTGTCTGGGGCACAAGCTTGAAGACCCTAGGAGAGTCCCTTCACCTGCCTCAGGCTCTCATCTGTCAAATGAGAACAGTATGAGCGTCCACCACTTGGTGGTGTAAAGATCAAATGAGAGGATATTGGCAAAATGCTCTGCACACCCATAGCGCAACGTAAATAGTAAATATCAATCACTGTTAAAGGGCCCGAAAGCCGGATAAAAGATTTCAGACTTTATTCCACAGGCCACACCTTCCAGCAAGGTCGGGGGGGAGGGGGGCGGGGTGAGAGCAGGACCAGTGAGGAAGCGTCTACACTCGTCTCAGGAGGCCGGGACAGGGTCAAACGGGAGTGTTGGCAGAGGATCTAGGAAGGAAAGAACCAACGAGACAGCTAGTGCAGACAGGTGGCCCAGGTCCCACTGCAGAAGCTTCGACACTTGGAAAACTTCATTCGAATGACTGGCGCTTCCAAAGCAGAATCATTGCTTCATTTGGTCAAAGCCAAAAAGGACTTGCTATCGGTCCTCGGGCCGCCATGCTGACGGAGTTCTCTCCAAGCAGCTTCCAGACGGGATGGATTGTCAGGAAAACTGGCTTCAAGTGGTGGAACGATCCCGGACCAGATTCTTCGTTGCTGGTCCGTTTCCAGCCGCTGGAAACACGGGCCAGACGCAATGGAAGCCCCCTTGGCCAGAGGGGACGAGCGTTCCGGGGCCCTGCCATCTCCTGTTCGCATCCGTGTACGCTCCGTCCCCCTCTTCGGGGTCGGCCGGCTCGGGGCGTTGTCCGGCATCCGAGGCATGCGTGCCCTGAGCGCCTCCAGGAACGGCGCCGCCATCCAGCTCCTCAGCAATCTAAGCGCAGCGCTGTTTATTCCCAATCCCAAGCCGCTCCAGAACTTTCCGTTTTAATGAGCTCTGACTCGGTGCCTCCTTCAGCCCCAAGAGACGAGGAGGAGGAGCGGCGAGGGCAATTTACCGCCTTCCCCCAAGACGCTGCTTTGGCTCTGGCTCTCGCCAGAAGCTGGGCCTGCTTGGCAGAGCGAGTCCCATGTTCACGTCAGGCATTGACAAAAAGAAGGTCTGCCCAGCTTTGGGAATCTGTCTGGCCATCCCTTCCTGTGGGCAGCCCGAGGGCCGCTGGGTTCTGCAACGTTCCAGGCCTTATCTGGGAGGCGAGTGGCGCAAGGGAGCGCTGCCGTGGGGCTGTGGACTGGGGGGGAGAGTCTGTGGCGGAGCGGCGGCTCTGGTACTTCTCTCTCCTGTCATTCTCCCCACAGAGCGGAGCCTGGAACACGGAGGCAGAGCCCAGACGATGCAGGACGCGCACAGGATGCAGTCTGTCGTGAAGCCAAATGAGACAAGCATCTCAGTGTCTCAAGTGAGAAACGGCCAATCACAGAAGTCTGACATTCAGTGAAAAAGAACCCGAGGGCGTGACTAGGAGAGCAAAGACCTCCGAAGAGCAGAGCCGTGAGTGATTTGAGAACCCGAGGGCGTGACTAGGAGAGCAGGACCTCCGAAGAGCAGAGCCGTGAGTGATTTGAGAACCCGAGGGCGTGACTAGGGGAGCAAAGACCTCCGAAGAGCAGAGCCGTGAGTGATTTGAGAACCCGAGGGCGTGACTAGGAGAGCAGGACCTCGGAAGAGCAGAGCGGTGAGTGATTTGAGAACCCGAGGGCGTGACTAGGGGAGCAAAGGCCTCGGAAGAGCAGAGCCGTGAGTGATTTGAGAAAGCCCGAGGGAGAGAGGCCAGGAGCGCAGACACTTCCTCACTGGGTGACCCCGGGCAAGTCATTTCACCCCGTTTGCCCCCATTTCCTCCTCTGTAAAATAAGCCGAGTAGGAAATGGTGAACCACTCCAGGATCTCTGCCAAGAGAACCCCAAATGGGGTCACAAAGAGTTGGAGAGAACTGCAATAACTGAACAACAAAACACCCCTGTGAGGACTGCTAATGGTCCGTACAGAATGGAAGTCCTTTGAACATAGGGGCCATTTCTTTGGGGCAGCTAGGTGGTTCAGTGGATAGATGTTGGGCCTGAACAAATCCAGCCTCAGGCACTCAGTATGGGTGACCCTGGGCACGCCACTTAACCCTGCTTGGCTCAGTTTTCTCATCTGTAAAATGGGCTGGAAGGAGAAGGAAACGACGGTATCTCTGCCAAGAACACCCCAAACGGAGCCGGGAAGAGGAGGACACCCTGAACGACTGAGCAACACGCATTCTAACAGAAGCCCCACGTTCGACGGTAGATGGAGAGCTCCAAGAAGCCACTCAGTCACCCCTGGGAGCGTGGAGAATGCTGTCCCGGTGACTGTCCTGGAGCCAAGCCAAAGGAAGTGGAGGACCCACGGCCACCTAGGCAAGGAGGGCTCTCCTGGGGCTGACACACTGGCTACAGAAGCTGCTGCATTAGATCCCACAACAACCCCATCAGGAAGGCACCATTATGGTGTGTCTCAGGATAGGGAAACTGAGGCCCCAAAAGGCTGGGCAATGTTTCCCAGGGTCACATTAGTAAGAACTCCCTTCAGCCAGGAACCCCCCTGCCTCCCCCAGCAGTCACGGGGGGCACGGTCTGCGCCCAGCTCTGTCAAAGGCTTTGGAGAAGTGGGGTGCAGGGCCGTGACACACCGAGGGAGTTCCTGCCTCTGTGGAACCGGCTGCTGAATTAGCTGACTGCTTCACGACCAACGCATCTAACTGGGAAATCTAAAGCACGTCGTCCCGAGGGAGCAGGGACCCAGGAAGGCCGGGGCCCACCCAGAGGAGGGCCAACAGGGGATGACAAAGCCCTAAACCAAAGGGCATTTGCGCCGGCTGAAAGGCTGAGAGGGGTGGCCTCCGGGAGCCCAGGGCCTCTATCCCGGGAAGAGAATCTGGTTTGCTCTAGGGGGCTCCAAAGGGAAGGAGGAGCCTGGAAACCGGAGGATGCCCCGGCTCCGGCTCCTGCCCTCTCTGCGAGCTCAGGCAAGTCACGGGCTACCTCCCTGCCTCGGCTTCTTCCTTTGTAAAATGAGAGGCTGCCATCTGGGCCTCTAAAACCCTTCCGCCTTCGGGCAGCTTCGTTCCACACGACAAGGAACCGTGCACTGAGCTGAGCCATCAGATCTGAGGAAGGGCTGCTTCAGGCGCACGCGGCAGGAGCTCTTCAAAAAGCCTTTCCCGTGTCGTAGGAGAGGTTCTTTCGGCCCCTCGGCAGGTCTTGGGCTCCTTCCTGTACGGCCCTGCCAAGGCGGGAGAGCGGGAAGGACTAGGCACACGGCGCTATGTCTAGAGCAGAAATGTGGTGGGAGGCCCGACCGCTGGGGAACGGAAGAGAAGCCAGAATGGAGGCCCCCAGCTCTTCCCGCGGTGCCCCCTGAAATCAAGCTCCGCTATTCAGAGAATGGTTCTGGGGGGGGAGGGGGGTCTGTTCACATGACGGGATAAAAGGCCCCTCCGGCTCTCATCGTTTGGGGTCCTCTAGCTTAGGGATGTTTCAGGGGTGTCCGCTTCCTCGGGACCCCCCCGGGGGTCTTCTTGGCAGGGACACTAGAGGGCTTTGCCATTTCCCTCTGCGGCAAGGACACGGAGGCCAGCAGGGTAGAAGCTGGCCGGGGTCACCCACTGGTGATTGGATTGGCCCTCGGGAAGAGGAGTCTCCCTGACTCCAGCTGCCCTGGTGACCCCCATTCTAAGGAAAAGCCCAGAGGACAGCCGCCCCTCCACCGAACCGGGGGGTCTCTGCTCATCCACAGACCACCAGCAGACGGCTGCCTCTGCCCTCCAGGACCTCCTGCTCTAGAGAGGGCAGGGAATTGGCCCTCACTGGCAGACAGACTGAGAGGCCCACAGGCCCTGGGCAGCGGGAAGCGAGGGGCCAGGCGAGGAGCCCAGAGGGAGGAAGAGGGGATGAAAAGGAAGCTAGGGGAGGGCCAGGCCCAGACATGAGGGGGAGAGCCCGGGGGACCCTTCGTCCTGCGGGGGAGCTGCACCTTCTCCACACGTGGGGACACTGGGGGGCTCAGAGGACCTGACACTGCCTGACTGTGGGACCCTGGGCAAGTCTCCCCAGCGCCGGGCCCTTAATACTCGCCTGCTCTGGAGCCAGGACTGATTCTAAGGAGGAAGGGGCGGCTCTAAAAAGGCTTGCATGGGCTCCTCTGGTCGGCCCGCCTGCAGAAGCTGTCCTGGAGCGGAGGAGCTGCCCACAGAAAGTGCTCCAAAGTTCTAGAGGAAGACTCCCCTCTCTAACAGTGGCCAGACCCTCACAAAGGAGGCCACACCAGACAGGGATCTAGACTCAGCCCCAGCCTGGAGCTTCTGTTCAGATGTAAACGCTGGGGCCGATGGGTGCATCCCTCCCCCCAGGAGGTGTGGATGGGGAAGGAAGACCATGGATGGAAGCGTTAAAAAAAGTAAGAAGACAATCTTACGGCTTTTGTCAGAAACAGGAAATCATCTTGTGGCACAGTGATAAGAGTCTCCATTTCTCTAGCAGTTTAAGGCTCACAAAGGGCTTCTGTTCCAGCAGCCTCCACAAGGCTCATGTTTGGTGTACAAGAAAACGGAGTTCATGAGACTCTGCCAGGATGAGCAGCTAGTCAGCACGAGGCAGGCTTCAAAGGAAGGCTTTCTGCTTCTCTTCTCAGATAATCACTGAATGGGCAGAAAAGGATCTCCTCTCCCGGGCCACACCAAGCACCTTATTGCTGGCCGTCCTTCCTAGGCACAGGGGGCCACAAGCACATCCTGGACGATGGTTTCTGACTCCAGCACAAATGGGACTTAATGAGGCCGTCTCACGAAGCTGTCGTCCTCATTTCAGATCATGGAATCCAAGGGCAAGACCAAAGTCAGGCCTGGCGATGGCCCAGGATGCACTGCATGACTTTGACCTCTTAGATGTCTAGACAAGTTCCAACCGCTCCACAACCTCTGTTTCTGCCTTAACAAGGTGCAACCAAACTAAAGCAAACTCAAGGAAAATCTTTTTGCTGTGTCCCTTTATAGTCCTGCCTGAAATGTTCCATCTTTGTCTCTTTTGTTCTTCCTCTCACATATCGTAGGCACTGGGGATACAAGTCTGGTTCTATTCATTTCATTTTGCATTACATCACACCAACTTCCAACAGCTTCCACCAGTTACTGGAGCTTTAAGAGGTCGTGAGGGACCACAGGTAGATGATCGCACTCTGGGACATTGAGGATCCCAAATCCCCCCACAAACACTCAAGTGCAAGTTTAAAAATGCACTAAGCCTTTTTCTATCTTTTTATTTTTTTAATGAAAGGCATCAGCTATAAATTCCTGTATCCAGAACAAAGCTCCCCAAAGGAACAACTGCACAAAGCCTGAACATAGACAAGTGTCAATAAGCAGAAGGTGTGGCACAACGTAGATCTCTGCAATGGGATAACAAGCCCCCATCCCAGTACAGCCCAGTGAGGGGCCAACCCTAGAGCCTCATGGCAATGAGAGAAAGGAGAAAAGTGTGAAGAGAAGCCTTGAAGTCCCTTATCAAGACCTTATGGTGAAGTGGCCCAGAAGCTTGGACCTCAACTGGAAGAAACCAAGGAGCCCTAATCCTCTCCAGCATCCAAATATCTGGACCTGAGTCAGAGCAGGAGCAAGTCTAACAATCCCTACACAAAGGAGCCATCACTCTCAGGCTCTTAAAGAGCCTGCCTAAAACATTCAGTAAGAGAGCAGCAGTTTGAACTAAAAATAAGCCCCAACCAAGACAATGAGGTTCTGATATAAGAGAACCAAAGAAAACACCAAAGTCTGAATGCCTACGATTAAGAGATGTTCCAGGACAATTCTCAAAAAAAAACAAAAACAAAAAAACCCCAAGAGAGTAGCCCTGCAGCAAATCCAAGTAAAGCACAAAAGAAAAAATGTCCTAGCCATAGGAGTTACAAATGCACCCAAAGGAAATGAAATACAAAACGTATTCAGGGAGAAAACAATAGAAAAGAAAACTGATACTTTAGAATAGATGGTAGAAAAAGTTAGGCAATAACTGACTACACTTAAAGCTGGAATTTAACTAATGGGGGGGAAATCACTCTTAATGTGACTATTAGAAATATTAAAACAAAATTAAAATACTGAAAACATGCAAAAAGACCTATAAGACAGATGAGGGGGGAAAAAAGCCTAAGGGACTATTATAATACCTGATAATTGCTACCAAAAAAACAAGCCTGAACATAATATTTCAAGAAATCATAAATGAAAACTGCCAGATCTCTTCAAACAAAAGGGAAATGTGAAGAAGATTCCACAAGGCACCACTTCCTGAAAGGCATACCAATACACAGAGCCATAATCTAGAATATCCATGTCTGAGAAAAAATACTGCAACCCACCAGAATTCGGAAGCATTTTTAATAGAAATAAAGCCAGATCTGAATGATTGGGGGAAAATGTTTATTGCTCTTGAATAGCTATCCCAATTTAATAAAAATGAGAATATTTCCTAAATTAACTTACTTTTTAGTAACAAAAATAATAATGAAATTTATCTGGGGAAAAATGTGCCAAGAAGATCAAGGAAAGTGCATGAAAAAGTGGAAGCTGCACCAGATATAAAAATATGCTACAAATCAATAATCACCAAAATTATTTAGTAGAGATTAAAAAAGGTCTGGATCTACCAAATAATGACGCACACAATCCATAAAAGCAAACAGGGAAGCATTGTGTTGAAAACCTCAAAACACCTCATGTACAATGTTAAACAAAAACTACCGGTAAAACTGGAAAGCAATCTGGCAGAAATTAGAGATAAACCAACATCTCATACACAAGCTTCAAGGGGATAGAGAGGATTTAGATTTTTTAAAGTGGTATCATAAGCAAATTGAAGAAATGATGAAGAAATTATCTTTAGGATCCAGAGGAAGAGTTCAAGACCAAACAAGAGTATTGGTCTGGTTACTCTTGTGAATTTTAAATTTACTCCACCCTGCTTAATCTTTAGAATTCTAGCAACCAGGAATGTATACACCCCCATGTAAGGATTAAGTGTGGGGGAGAAAGGTCTATGACCTGCATGTCCTAGCAAGTGACAAATCAGAAATAACTGACTGGCCCCCTGGGCAGTCCAAAGCCAAGTTTAAGCCACCATTGGTACAGGAAGTGAAGAACTGCCTTTATATTCCATGTCACTTCATGTGAGAGGGACTTGGCCATGGAACTTGACCATGGAGGAGCTCCAACGTGAGACCTCAGACTGCTTCCCGTAGACTGTCACGTGGTGAGTGAAAAGGTTGACACCCCTTCCCTTGGCTTTCTGGAGTCACTAGCCTCTGGAGAGACCCCTCATCTTGGAGGAGGCCTCTGAACTCCTGCCTGTTTCAGACCAGGCCAGAACTGCCATCTCTCTCTTTCCCTCTCTCTCATTCCCTTAATTTCTTCCCTCTCTTGTAAATAAACCACCATAAATTCCATTCTGACTTGAGTATTTCATTGGGATTTAGAATTTAAATCCCTGGTGATCAACTAAAAATATATCCAGTCCAACCATAAATTTTACCCCTTACACTCTGAAACTGAAAGGAGGAGAATACTAGGATCTTCACCCTGAAACACACCCATCTTCAACTATAGCCCATGCTTCCCTCCCTCTCCCAAAGGCTGAAGCTTGATTGCTCACTTCTACTAATCAGGATAAGAGTTGGGATCTAAGGTCAAAGAGAGAAGTAGATGAGCTAGAAGAAATGAAGCCACAAACCTGCCGTTTAACAACTTGCCTTCTGTATAAACAAATAATTTTTCATTAGAAAAAAAATGTAATATATCAAAAATGAAAGGTTTGAATTCACCACCAATGAAGATGAAATTAAAGCAATTCTTAGGATTTATTTTGCCCAATTATGTGCCAATAAATCTGACAAACCAAGTGAAATGGAAGAATATAAAAATATAAATTGTCCAGATTAAAAGAGGAAATCAAGTATTTCAATATTCCTATCTTAGAAAAAGAAATTGAATGAGTTGTCAGTGAGTACTCTAAGAAAAAAATTTCCCAGGAACAGATGGGTTCACAAGAGAATTCTATATAAATTTTAAAGAACAACGAATTCCTCCTTTACCATATAAACTATCTGGAAAAATAGGCAAAGAAATAGTACCACAAAATTCCTTTCAAGATACAAATGTGGTGCTGATACAGAAACTAGGAAAAGCAAAAACAGAACACTTTAAAACAATTTCCCTAATAAATATTGATGCAATAAATTTAAATAAAATACTAATAAGATTGCAACAGTATATCTCAAAGATGAGATACTATAACAAGGTAGGTTTATACCAATAATGCAGGGCTTGTTCAATATTAGAGAAGCTATGAGAATTACTGACCCTATCAATAACAAAAACAACAAAAATTATATGATTATCTCAGATGCAAAAAAAGCTTTCATAAAAATACAACACCCATTCCTGTTTAAGAAAAAAAAAAGAGCAGGCAGCTAAGTGCCTCAGTTGATAGAGAACAGGCCTAGAAAAGGGAGGTTCTGAGTTCAAATTTGACCTTAGACACTTCCAAGATTTGTGATCTTGGGCACAAGATCTTGGGATCTTGCCTATTCCTTACAAATCTTCTACCTTGGAAACAATATTAGAACCTATTCTATGACAAAAGCTAAATGTTTGAAAAAATAGAGAGAGCATAGAACTAAATGCAGATTTTTTACAAATGATAAGTAGTATATTGTGAATCTTAAAAATTCTCAGACTCTACCGTGGAACATTTGGTTAGGACCATTCTCCATTTTAAAACAATGAAGGGACTTTGATCAGGAATGTGAGAATTCTAACATTACTCCACCCATACTTAGGCATACTTTAATAGTAGGGGAATATAATAGGAGAAGATAATAATATATATAATAATAATATAATATAATAAAATAATAGGGGAAGATAAAGTTGTAAAACTCCTTACTGAACAATGAAAAGTATTTAACCCATACTTAAAGTAAAGCTAAAACCCTTAAGCTGGGTCTATTTTTAGATCTAATACAAAAAGGTGCTAAGTACCTATGAAGGTCAAATTAATCACTAAAAGTTCAAGCAAGCTTAGCAAGAGGTGTGAGGTTTTAGTCTACCCAGAGAAGGTGATAACAAGGTGTGGATTAAGAATGGTCAGTCCTGTGAAAATGTCTACTGTGATTGGTAGATGTGAAAATTTAGGGGAGGTGACATAGGAGAAAATTCTCTTTAAAAGGAGGTCAGAAGGCCTCTGAAAGGTGAGTTCAGCTTGCCAAAGCTGAATTGGAGGCTGGTCTCTCTCTTGGTGGCTGAACTTAAGTTCAGCTTCCTGAGCTGGAGGGTCTCTCTGAACACTAGAATCTTGCTTGGGACAAATCTTGTGGTGAGTGGATTAAAGACTGACTGGTCTTTCTTAAAGCTCAGGCCTAGGCCAATGGCCTAGGCCCCTTTCCCATTATTTCCTCTTACTCTCTCTCTCTCCCTTTCCTTAATTCCTTAATTTGTATTAATTAAGGTCTCCATAAAACCCAGCTGACTTGGGTATATTTAGTGTTTGGGAGTTTTCCCATGGCGACTACTTTATTTTCATATAAAATCAAGACACTAAAAATTATCTTCACCAGTGTGAACAAAACCTTACAGTTTGGCCATTTACATATTTTCACAGTCACAGTTTAAGGCAACCACTCTTTTAACTGTAACAATATATATCAAGCTACAAGCCTTCCCAATAAGATCAGAGGTGAATGAAAGATGGCCATTATCATCACTAATATTCAATATTGTCCTAGAAATGTTAAGAAAAGAAATTGAAGGAATTAGAAAAGGTAGTAAGGAAACAAACCTATTACTCTTGTAGATATGATTATATACTTACAGAATCCAAGAGAATCAAAAACTAGTTGAAATAATGAACAACTTCATAGGTTCCCAAGAAAATACAATGCCTTTGAAAATGGCACACCATTAGAATACAAGGAACTTGACCAGTCTAAATAAGTAAAACAAAGTCTGATTGTTCATATCCACATATAATAACCCTTCTCCTCTCCCCACAGCCCTCCAAAAGAAAAACCTCCTGGTAGAAAGAAAATGATAGGTTGTGGTTACATTTCAGAATTTTAGTGCTGAATGGAGAAAGTTTCAGTTCTGTAGTAACATCATTTCAAGCATTCCAGTTTTACACCAAGTACATATGCCAAAAAATCAAAACCAAAACAAAAAAAAAAGCAGACAAAAGGTTGGATGATATAAAAGAGAGATTCCTGTGAAAAAAGTGAATGTAGTATTCCATTTGCAAACCCCTCATTCAAAACACACACACACACACACACACACACACACACACACAGATAAATCAATATGATAATCAAGAAAAGACTGAACATAATCAATTCTCTCATGTTCCAAGGTTATTGTTTTTTAAATGATTTTGATTTTTACAGCCCCAGAGTTCACACAAATAGAACTAGAAGTAGCAGATAGATATTGCTTTGGGGCAGATTTTAGAATAATATAAAAAGTAACTAAAAATAAGAAAGATACATCCTAAAGTGGAATAGGATTCCTCAAGAGATAATAAGTTCCTCCTTACTAGAGGTGTTCAAAAGAGGGCTGGATGACTATCAAAGAAGTCATACCTGTACCTATATCCAGGTTTAGGTAGAACTAGATGGTCTTTAACACTGACAGACCAGTATTCCTTGATCTGAGTTCTTAAATTATCAATGATTAGCAACTATTAAGCCTCTCTTAATTTTAGTCTTTTTTTTCTGTAAAATGAAAATGCTCTTTGTCTTGCTGACTTAATGGAACTCTGAAAAGATTAAATCAGATGATGATTAAAAACACTTTGGAAATTTGGAAACTGAAGCACCATCAAAATGACTGTCAACATCACTGTCATCGATAACAGTTGTAAAGTTGACAAATGAGACAGTAACCTTCCTCCTTCCTGTTTTTTTTCTAAGTAGATAACAGTCATCCTGGTGTTCTTCAACTTCAATGAGGATTTCTTGTTGTTCGGTTTGTTTTGGTCATGTTCATTTGTTGCACCCCATTTGGGGTTTTCTTGACAAAGATACTGGAGTGGTTATCCATTTCCTTCTCCAACTCATTTTACAGATGAGGAAACTGAGGCACACAATGAGGTGACTTGCCCAGGTTCCACAGTTAGGAAGTCTCTGAGGCCAGATTTGAACTCATGAAGATGAGACTTCCAGATTCTAAGCCCAGGGCTCTAACTACATCACCCAGCTGCCCTCATCCTCAATGGAGATTATGTTTGCTATATATACCGAGAAATGATGATTAGCTGCCACCAGCTATTATACTAGAGTTCACAACAGTAATAATGAAGATATGAAATATTTATAGTGCTCTATAATTTGTAAAATGTTTTGCCTATGAAAAAAGTTTTAATTATTAAAAAAAAGGTTAATGCTTTGTCTGTATCATCTTATTGGACCCTCATGATAGCCCTGTCAAATGGATATATATATATATAACTGTATCCGTGTTTTGTAGATGAGGAACATGGCTAGCAGAGAGATGAAGACAAATAATAATATGGCATAAAAATGTTCAGAAAACAGACTCAAAAAGTTCTGAGGCCTGAGGGGAAATACCCCCCCCCAAGGGAAAAGGGAATGGAGGAGAGTGGTCAGAGAAGGCTTTCTGGAGAAAATGGCATTCCTGTTGGGCACTGAACAAGGGGCAAAAATTCAAAAAATGATAATAACATTAACAAGAGCTAAAATTATGAGACTCTTGGGTAAAACATGAACTATGGACTAGAAAATCAGTAAAAGTCCTTCTCAGCTCTGACTGTATTCTAAGGACCCTTCCAACTCTGTAATTCAGTATTATATGATTCAATCACACTGATAAACTAACTACTCTTTGATGTGGTCTCTCCCTTCCCCTCTGTCTCTGTCTCTGTGTCTCTCTCTCTGTCTCTCTCTCTCTCTCTCTGTCTATCTCTCTCTGTCTGTCTCTGTCTCTGTCTCTCTCTGTTCAACCACACTGATAAACTAACTACTCTTTGATGTGGTCTCTCCCTTCCCCTCTGTCTCTGTCTCTGTCTCTCTGTCTGTCTGTCTGTCTGTCTGTCTGTCTGTCTGTCTGTCTCTCTCTCTCTCTCTCTGTCTCTCTCCCTCTCTCCCTCTCTCTCTCTCTGTCTGTCTCTGTCTCTCTCTCTGTCCCCCACTCCCCCTACAAACACACACATACACACAGACACCAAACATACACTTGAGCTGTTATAACATGTTTTCCCAGTAGATGAATTACTTAGTTTTCTGAGTGGATTCAATAACTACATCTTGACAGACTCCCCACTAATGATTCAGAAAGTTCACTCCTAGATTCCCAAGCCATTTTCAATCCTTCTCATTTTAATGAGTTCTTTGTCCCTTGATGGAACCCACCAGTAGCCCCTGGAGGAAGTAAAGAGAAGAGGTCAAGGCCAATTTTTCCTTCTCTAATTATGACACTCCTTTCATTTTGGCTCAGCCTTGATGCCAGCCCCCCACTGCAAAGGGATTCCCCTATGGCTGTGTCAGGGATTGGAAAAGAGAGTCTAGAGAGAAAGAGAGAGCATGGCCTTGGGGATGACTGGAAATCCGACTTCACCAGCTTCTTTACATTTGAAAGACTGTCTCACTTGTTCCTGCTATTTCCCTGAAGCCACCAGTTAGGCAACTAGAAGAGATGGGCTGGACATCCTTGGAGAAGACTTTCTGTTCTAGGTGGGTATTCATGGGGGACTTGGGGAAGAACAGAGTTATGGGTCAGAAATAAGGGGAAAAGAGATGGAAACAAGGGCAGTTTTCTGAATCTCTCCTCCATACTCTTGTCTCCTTATTCCTGAAGAACTGGACAAACCAGAGGATTGAGGAGTGAGAGGCTGGGGGAGAGTGGGGGGGGGGAGAGAAGAGAGAGAGAGAGAGAGAGAGAGAGAGAGAGAGAGAGAGAGAGAGAGAGAGAGAGAGAGGGAGGGAGGGAGGGAGGGAGGGAGGGGAGAAAGAGAAAGAGAGAGAGAGAGAGAGAGAAGAGAGAGAGAGAGAGAGAGAGAGAGAGAGAGAGAGAGAGAGAGAGAGAGAGAGAGAGAGAGGGAGGGAGGGAGGGAGGGAGGGGGAGAAAGAGAAAGAGAGAGAGAGAGAGAGAGAGAGAGAGAGAGAGAGAGAGAGAGAGAGAGAGAGAGAGAGAGAAAGGGCTTTGAGTAAATTCATGAGAGGGAAGTTGTGATCTGACATATTATTGAAGGATTCATCTTCATAAAATAATGAAATATCACAAGTGAAAGGCATCATAGAACATAAAGTGTTATAAAGTAGCAGAGTTGTAAGTTATTTTAGAATAACACAGCTAACATTTATATAGCACCTTAAATTTTACAAAGCACTTCTTATATATTATTTCATTTTATCCCCATGCAACTATAAGAGGAAAGTGCTATTATTACTCCCATTTTACAGATGAGGAAACTGAGGATGAGAGAGGTTACGGGACTTGTCCAGGATCACACAGCTAGGAAATGTCTAAATTAGTAGGCAAATTCCAATCTTCCTGGCTCCAAGTCAAAGTCACTTCATTAGGCAACCAGAAGCATCTAGAACAGAGAATGTCAAAGCCAAAAAGACTTTTAAAATATACAACTATATGACGATATTTCTAAAGTTGCAAGCAACTTCAGAACTACCTAGTCAAATAACCTCATTTCAGATGAGGAAATTGAGTCCCAGGGAGATTAAGTGAACTGTACAAGAATATATAAAAACATAAAAGAATGTCAGAATTGTAAGAGACCTTAAAATAGTGGCAATATAAATATGTAGGTAAAATTTTTAAAAGTCAATCCTACTTCAGACCTGGGTTCAAATTTGACCTAAGATATTTTCTGCCTTGGAAAAGTCACTTAACCCTGTGTGCCTAGCATTTCTCTTCTGTCTTAGTAGGGGAAAGAAAGAAAAATAGGAGGGAGGAAGGAAGGGAGGGAAGAAATGCTCACTTCAATCCACTCTTTCCAAAGAAATGAGATGAAATGATTGATTGTGGTGACTCAACAAGTGGACAAACTAAGACTTATAGCCTGGCCGCATTTAGCATTTCTTTGGTAGGTACTATAGACATTAAGATGATGATTGCATAGATGAGAAGAACTGAGACTCAGAGAGGCTAAGAACACATAAAGGAGCAAGAGTGAAAAAAGCAAAATTAGAACACAAGTCCTCCTCATTCTAAGTTCAACATTCTGGTGACTCAGCCACGTTGCTCTCTCTCAACGAGAATCAGGACAACAGGAAGCCATGATTACTGGCTCTGTCCAGCCTCTGAGGCAGCAGGGTCTGAATCAATGACAATCAGTCAATTCATCTGGCCCAACGTGACTTTAAAGTGTTTTCCCCCACCATGGACTTAGCTGCTGACTGAATCAAATTAACTGATCCCTCGTGCCTGTGTCTCACGCGATCAGAGCGTCTTGAAGAAGCTTTAGCACATCCAGAAGGGTGACCAGGAGCACGAGGGGGCTCTAAACAGGTTCTAGAGGACTGGCTGATGGAACGAGAGTGTGACTAGACAGAGTGGAGCAGTGATGTATGATCCCAGGGAATGGCCACTTTCTGAAGGGCTGTCACAGGGAGGGGGAATCGGGCTTGTTCTGCACAGCTTTAAGTTCAGAGAATGAAGACCCAGATTCAAGCCTCAGCTTTGACTTCATGCACATTGCCTCGTGCCTCGGTTTCCCCATCTGTAAAATGAGGAGATGAGAATCTCTCCGTTTCCTTCCAGCTCTCTGGAACTACGATCCTCTAATTCTCCACGTTACATGGAAGCGGGTACCAGCTCAAATAAAAACTCCCCAATAAGCAGCGCTAGGGAGCAGCCTTCCTCACAAGGGAGTGAGCTCTCTGTCATGACTGGCTTCAAGAAGGTCTAGGGTGTCTTATGAAGGGAGGGGGAGAGGCATGGCCATCCTTCATTAGGTGAATGGAGAGGAACAGAAAAAAAGACCTCTACAGTCCTTTCCAGTGAGGCGAGATCAAATGAACTTCTGGTCAAGGACAGAATTCCAACTTTATGATCTCATAAATTACTGTTGGGAGGTGACATCGTGGAAAAGGCCCAGGAGGCACTGTCAGTGGAGCTCAGGTTGAGTCTTAGAGCTGCCTCTTTCCCAGGGGACCGCAGGGCTCTGCCCGGGCCTCTTGGCTCATGTCAATGAAATCTCTTCTGCATACGGGGCATGCATTAGAGGATCTATGAGGTCCCCCAACTCTAAATCTAGCTCTAATCTGTGCTCCTGTGATGGCATCCTCTGGGCACAGACCCAGGCCAAGAGGCTGCAGCCTCTGACTTGCCTGGCATGTCTTTCTGACTATCTTTTCTGAAAACCCCATGACAGAGACCTCACTCTCCAATGAGGAGGCTCCTGCTCCCCAGCTCCCCAGCTCTGCTTCTCTGAGACTTTATACTGGGCCTAAACTTGCTTCTGTGCCTTAGAAAATCAAAGGATCCCACTTCTAGAGGGCTGCAAGGAAGCTCAGATGGGAGGTAAATAACTTGCTGAGAGTGTCACCGCTAGCAAGTGTCTGAGGATGGATTTGAACTCTGGTGTTCCTGACGCTGGGTCTCGCACTCAGTCCACTGTGGTGCCACCCAGAGGCCCACAGATGGGCAGGCAGTGCCTCAGAGGGTTGCAAGGCCTTTCTCGGGGGGCCGAAGCTCATCCAGGGAGAAAGCCTCTGACGTTCGGGCTCTGGAGGATGGACGCATCTCACTAAGTGCCAGACGGTGCCTGGCAAGGCTCCCCTGAATGAACACGCTGGAATAGGACCGAATTTGTTCCTTGGCACCCATCTTCCAGGCCGGGATCTTTGTGCAAGCAAATGCAGTTACAATCCTTAAATCCTACAGTTCCTTAAAGACTCTGTGATGACCCGACAGTAGGCAAAGGAGAGGCAGGAGCCGGTCGTCCAGGGCAGGTCCTGTATTGATGGCTCTTCTATACGCTGGAAGGAGTGTGCTTTGTTTTGCTTTGTTTTGTTTTTTCAGAAAATGACAAGGAAAACAGCCTATACTTAGGCAGCAAAATACAGAAGTTATAACATATGCTATACGTAACTCCAGTTGATGGTCCTGGTAACCGGGGAATCGCCATTACTATTATCCCCTTTTTAGAGATGAAGAAACGGAGGCAGACAGGGCTCAGGTGACTTGCTGAAGAGGCTGGACTTGAACTTGGCCCTTCCTGACTCCGGGTCTGACACTCTGCTATATCATCTGGCTGCCTCAACAGAGGAGGAGGCTGTGCCTCAGAGAGTTTCAGAGATGAACCTTCTCAGGGTCACAAAGCTAAGAAATTAGAGCTCGGACTTGTACCCAGGATTCCTGGCTCTGGGTGCACTGCTCTTTCTTAATAGAATGCTGGAGCTGGGAGAGGTCCGAACCATTGACTGGGCTGACGTCACACAGCAGAGTCTCGGAGGAAGCCTGGATCCTCTCGTGCCACAGAGCATCCTTCCTACCACCCCACACTGCCCCAAGGTAGGATAAAGAGCTGGCGGCCCCGTGTTCCAGTCTCATTGGATTTCCCTAGCAGATGACAGTATAGACACAGGAATGGAAGGAACCTCAGAGGTCCTCTTGCCCTCCCCCCTATTTTACAGATCAGGAAACTGAGGCTTAGAGGGGATAAGTGACTTATCCAGAGTACGACAGTGAATCTGGAGCATGGCTGGAGCTACAACCTAACTTTCATGACCCCCAGTCCAGAGGTCTACCCAAAACTCTCACACTGAAAAAAGATTGCCTAAAGCAACAGAAGGAAATATAGTCTCCAAATAAGGTAAATGAGTTCAGGCATAAGTGTTGCAAAATAAGAAGAAAAAGAAAAAAAAGAAAATCACTGCCTATATTATTTTTTTAAACCCTTACTTCCCATCTTAGAATCAATACTGTGTGTTGCTTCCAAAGCCGAAGAGCAGTAAGGGCTGGGCAATGAGGATTAAGTGACTTGTCCAGGGTCACAGAGCTAGGAAGTATCTGAGGCCAGATTCGAAACCAGGACCTCCTGTCTCTAGTCCTGGCTCTCAATCCACTGAATCACATAGCTGTACTCAATTGCTTCTACTATAATAATTATTAGAGTCCACTCAGGAACACAGTTGACCTAAAATCAGGAACTCGAGGTTCAAATCCAACTAGTTCAAATTGGCCAGAGTTCCATGACCCTAGACAAGTCACTTCACCTATGTCTGCCTCAGTTTCCTCATTTGTAAAATGGAGGTAAGGGCAGCACCTACCTCCTGGGGATGTTGTGAGTATCGAATGGATCATACATGTAAAGCCCTTTGCAAACGCTAAGTTATCTATGCTGTCATTCATTTCTTGAATTTCACACATCTTACAGAACCAAACTCCCACCGAGCAATGTCTCCTCAAAACCCATTATCAGCGAGCTCTTGAAACGCCTCACAATTTCTCATTCAGACTGGACAGTGTCAAATTTGTAGGGAGAAGAGTTTGGATTCCAGGCGAGTGATTTGCCCTCCATCCTAGGAATCCCTCCATGAAACCGTCATTGTCTCAGAATGTCAGGGGACAGGAGCATGCTAACCTAGCCAAAACCGATTTCTGAAGCATTTGTGCTCCCTGTCTCAGGAGGAGTGGGCCAAAGACAACCATCTAGTAAAACCCCAGCCCAGAGAGTTGAGATGCCTTTCCCAAAGCCACCGAGCAAATTACTGAGAGCTCTGCAACCAGAAGGCAACGCCCTGCTGTCTCCAAGTGGGCTGGAAGCTATAAAGCACAATGCACACGTGAATGGCTTTTTGATTATCATAATTTCTAGCCATCACCACAATTGATCGTAGTTCCATAACCTACTGCTGGAAAGGGCCCTGAAGGCCAGCCCAACACCTTCATTCTGTAGACGAAGAAATAGATCCAGAGAAGTTAAGTGATTTGTCCAAGTAATGTGTTTTTCCCAGTGAAATATCATCTCCTTGAGAGTAGAGATGATTTTTATTTTTCGTCTTTGCATTCCCAACTCCTCTACAAGAGGCATCTTAGAATACTGGATGGAACTAGCCTAACCCAGGCAGGCTTCAGGTCAAGCTCCACCTCTAATCAATATCGGCTGTTTGCATTGAACAAATCACCAAACCCCTCACTGATAGACAAGGTGTTGACCTGTATTCGAGAAGATGTTTACTCATCTGGGAGTTCTCCATACCAATAAAATCACAGGTCCATTCCCTATCCCTAGTCCTATCTTGAAGTCCAAAGCCCAATTGCTGGCATAGAACAGGTACTTCAAAAATTCTCATAAACTGATTGGCTGAAGTATCCAAGACAGGATTTGAAACCAAATAATCTGTCACCATAGCCAGGACTCACTGCTGCACAATTATGAACACCTTAATCCTATATAAAGAACTCACCATTATGGAAGTCATCGGGAATGTTTGACTGCTGTGTCCTAGCCATAAAAGATCTTTCAGGGGCAGCTACGGGGCACAATGGATAGGAGTTGGGAGGATATGAGTTCAAATCTGGTCTCAGACACTTCCTAGCTGGGTGATCCTGGGCAAGTCACTTAACCCCCTTTGCCTAATCATTACCCCTTTGTCTTAGAATTGTTACTAAGATAGAAAGTAAGAGTTTAAAAAAAAATCTTTCAGGTCCTATCAAGATAGAACATTTCCAATCAGAGACTCAATAAAAGAGTGGGTAGCCATCACTTGTAGACTAGCTTCATTAAGTAAAGAATGAATTATTACCAGATTTTTGGCTTCCAATTAACTAATTTTTTCAGTCCTCAGCAACTCAGGAAGATTTTCTATGGAGATGTGGAAAACTTCATTTCTGATTTGAAAATTACAAAATGTAGGTGAAGAGCACTCTGGGATCCAATGAGGCTCATTCTGTTGTGTTTTCCCACTTAGTGACAAAAATAAAGAAGGAAGGTGATGGATGGAAGAAATAACACACCTGTGACCTATTTCATTCTGATTGGGCTGTCAGAGTACCCCAGGGCTCAAGCCATCTTCTTCTGCCTATTACTGGTATGCTATCTTGTCATCTTGCTGGGAAATGTCCTTATTCTCTTCTTGATTCACTATGATTCCCGTCTCCACACACCCATGTACTTCTTCCTCAGCAACCTCTCCTTCCTGGACATCTGCTACACCTCAGCGAGTGTTCCTCAGATGATCATTAACTGTTTAGTCACAATTCCCATCATCTCCCTGGGTGAGTGCTTGGTCCAGATGTGTGCTAGCCTTTACTTGGGGGTGGTGGAATGCCTTCTGCTGGCCATCATGGCCTATGACCGTTGCATAGCCATTGGTGACCCTTTGCGCTACTCGGTGAGGATGGGTCCCCAGCTCTGTGCCCAGCTGGCAGGAGCAGCCTGGGTCTCAGCCTTTCTCCTCACTGTGATACCAACCCTGACCACACCACTAGAGTTCTGTGGCCACCACATCATCAACCACTTCTCCTGTGAGCTCTTGGCTGTCATCAAACTCGCCTGTAATGATCTGAGGTACAATGAATATTTTATGATGGCATCCAGTTTTCTCACCCTCCTGCTACCCTTTGCCTTCATCCTTGCTTCCTATGGGCGCATCCTCAGGGCTGTGCTGAAGATGCATTCAACTAAAGGTCGAAAGAAGGCTTTCTCCACCTGTAGCTCCCATCTCACTGTGGTAATTATCTTCTATGGCACAGCCATCTCCATGTACATGATGCCCCAGGACAAGGCCAGCAGGGACCAGGACAAGATTATCTCCATGGTGTATCTTGTTGTCACACCCATGCTTAACCCCCTTATCTACAGCCTCCGGAACAAGGATGTGAAGGGGGCCTTACAGAAACTACTGGGAGAGAAGAATGTCCCATAGAAAGAGATCTTTGGATCCCTTTTCTGTAGCCCAAAGGTGAAGGCTATCACTGCTGTTAAAATACAATTAGTGAAAATTAAAGTGGCTGGATATCAAGACAATCATTGGTTTTACACAGAGTCCTCCAATTACCACGATTGCTCTGTGGTACTTTTTTTCGTTTGTTTATCTGTTCATTTATTTGTTTAGACCGAGTCTCCCCATGTCACCAAAGATAGAGATGCAGTAGCCATTCATTGGCCCAATCCCACTACTGTCTAGTATGGGAGCTTTGAAGTGCTCTATTTCCACCATGGGCTGATTCTCCCTTCCTTAAGCAGCCTGATCAGCTCCTATTCTTGAGGACTTACCATAATGGTGCTGGACTTATTGTGGACATCTAAGCAGCTCAGAACTGCCCAAATTTCTGGGATTGGAGGCATACATCACTATATCCCATATGTTGTACTTTCAAACCCACCCCTATATAAATGGTGCAGAGACTTTGAGAGTTGTAATCTCAGAAATGTATCACTGGCTGTGTCAGAAAGGTCTTACCCCAAAGATCTACCCCACCCACCCATGCCACTACAGAGGTACAGCACCCAGGTACCTGGGAGGAAGAAAAATCCAAATGTCACACACAATTCCTCTGGCTTCCTTCCAATGGATAACTATTAAAAAAAGACAGAAGCAACATCCAAGTTGGAGACGCATCCCAGATAATGAAACCAGTCATGGGTTTATATTGTCTAAGGTGATTTTAAATGGAATTTCTCTTTCTAACTCCTGCTGGGTATACACATGATAGAAATAGTCATTAAAAAAAAAACCTCTTACAAGTGAATTCTATCAAACATTCAAATAACAGCTAATCCCAATACTACACAAACTATTTGACAAAATAAGTAAAGAAGCTTTACCATATTTCTTTTATGACACAAATATGGTACTGATTGCAAAGCCAGGCAGAGAAATAAAATAAATAAATAATTAATTTTATATAATATTATATAATTTATATAAGAAATAATTAATTAAAAATAAATAAATTAAATAAATAAAAACAGAAAAATAAAACTATAGACCAATCTCCTTAATGAAAAGAGATGCAAAAATCTTAAATAGAATACTAGCAAAAAGACTCCAGCAAGTGACCACGAGGATATTCACTATGATCATGTGGGATTTATACCAGGAATGCAATGGTGGTTTAATATTGGGAAAATCATACACATAATTGACCATATCAACAAGCAGACCAACAAAAATTACATGATTATCTCAATAGATGCAGAAAAAGCCTTTGACAAAATACAACACTCATTACTATTGAAAACACTAGAAAGTATAGGAATAGAAGGGTCTTTCCTAAAAATAATAAACAGTATATAGCTAAAACCATCAGCAAGCATCATCTGCAATGGGGATAAATTAGAAGCCTTCCCAATAAGATCAGGAGTGAAACAAGGATGTCCATTATCACATCTATTATTTAACATTATATTAGAAATATTAGCAGTAGCAATCAGAGAAGAAAAAGAAATTGAAGGTATTAAAATAGGCAATGAGGAGACCAAGTTATCACTGTTTGCGGATATGATCGTGTACTTAAAGAGAAATCCATTAAAAAGCTAGTGGAAATAATCAACAACTTTAGCAAAGTTGCAGGACACAAAATAAACCCACACAAATCATCAGCACTTCTATATATTTCCAACATAACTCAGCAGCAGGAGTTTAAAATCACACTAGACAATATAAAATACTTCGGAATCTATCTGCCGAGGCAAACACAGGAACTATATGAACACAACTACAAAACAATTTCCACACAATTAAAACTAGATCTAAACAACTGGAAAAACATCAATTGCTCATGGGCAGGATGAACTAACAATAAAAATGGCAATCCTACCCAAATTAATTTACTTGTTTAGTTTCATATCTATCAAAGTACCAAGAAGCTTTTTTACTGAATTAGAAAAAAACTATAATAAAGTTCATTTGGAAGAACAAAAGATCAAGAATGTCAAGGGAAATAATGGGAAAAAATGTGAAGGATGGGGACCTAGCAGTACCAGATCTTAAACTGCACTATAAAGCAGTGGTCATCAAAACAATATAGTACTAGCTAAGAGACAGAAGGAAGGATCAATGGAATAGACTTGGGGTAAATGCCCTCAGCAAGACAGTATGCAACAAACCCAAAGATCACAGCTTCAGGTTCAAAAAACCACTATTTGACAAAAACTGCTGGGAAAATTGGAAAACAGTAGGGGAGAAATTAGGTTTGGATCAACATCTCACACCCTACACTAAGATAAACTCAGAATGGGTGAATGACTTGAACATCAAGAAGGAAACTATAAATAAATTAGGTGAATATAGAATAGTATACCTGTCAGATCTATAGGAAAGGAAAGAATTTAAGACCAAGCAAGAGATAGAGAATATCACAAAATATAAAATAATTTTGATTACATTAAATTAAAAAGGGTTTGTACAAACAAAACCAATGTGACCAAAATCAGACAGGAAGCAACAAATTGGGGGGAAAATCTTTATAACAAAAACATCTGACAAATATCTAATTACTCAAATTTATAAGGAACTAAATCAATAGTACAAAAAAAATTAAGCCATTCCCTAATTGATAAATGGGCAAGGGACATGAATAGGCAATTTTCAGATAAAGAAATCAAAACTATCAATAAGCATATGAAAAATTGCTATAAATCTCTCATAATTAGAGAAATGCAAATCAAAACAACTTTGATGTACTACCTCACAGCTAGCAGATTAGCTAATATGACAGCAAAGGAAAGTAATAAATGTTGGAGAGAATGTGGCAAAATTGGGACACTAATACATGCTGGTGGAGTTGTGAATTGATCCAATCATTCTGGAAGCCAATTTGGAATTATGCCCAAAGGACACTAAAAGACTACCTGCCCTTTGATCCAGCCATACCACTGCTGGGTTTGTACCCCAAAGAGATAATAAGGGAAAAGACCTGTACCAAAATATAGCCACACTCTTTGTGGTGTCAAAAAATTGGAAAATGAGGGGATGTCCCTTGATTGGGGAATGGCTGAACAAATTGTGGTATCTGTTGGTGATGGAATACTATTGTGCTGAAAGGAATATTGAACTGGAGGAATTCCGTGTGAACTGGAAAGACCTCTAGAAATTGATGCAGAGTGAGAGGAGCAGAACCAGAACATTATACACAGAGACTGATACACTGTGGTACAATCGAATATAATGGACTTCTCTACTAGCAGCAATGCAATGATCCAGGACAATTCTAGTTGTGTCCATATAATTTCTGTGTTTGTCTTAGCAGATAGATTCCCAAATATTTTATATTGTCTAGCGTGATTTTAAATGGAATTTCTCTAACTCTTGCTGCTGAGTTGTATTGGAAATATATAGAAATGTTGATGATGTATGTGGGTTTATTTTGTATACTGCAACTTTGCTAAAGTTGTTGATTATTTCCACTAGCTTTTTAGTGGATTCTCTAGGATTCTTTAAGTAGACCACCACATCTGCAAAGAGTGATTGAGAGTTTAGTCTCCTCATTGCCTATTTTAATTTCTTCAATTTCTTTTTCTTCTCTAATTGCTACCACTAGTGTTTCTAGTACAATGTTAAGTAATAGATGTGATAATGGGCATCCCTGTTTTACTCCTGATCTTATTGGGAAGGTTTCTAATTTATCCCTATTGCAGATGATGCTTGCTGATGGTTTTAGATATATACTGTTTATTATTTTTAGGAAATAATAACTTTCTATACTATTCCTATACTTTCTAGTGTTTTCAATTGGAATGAGTGTTGTATTTTGTCAAAGGCTTTTTCTGCATCTATCGAAATAATCATATGATTTTTGTTGGTTTGCTTGTTGATATGGTCAATTATGTATATGGTTCTCCTAATATTAAACCACTATTGCATTCCTGGTATAAATCCCACTGATCCAGGACAATTCTGAGGGACTTATGAGAAAGAACATTATTCACATCCAGAGAAAGAACGGTGGGAGCAGAAACATGGAAGAAAAACATCTGCTTGGTCACATGGTTGAATGGGGATATGACTAGGGGCGTAGACTCCAAACGATCACTCTAGTGCAAACATTAATAATATGGAAATAGGTCTTGATCAGGGATATGTGTGGAACCCAGTGGAACTGCTCATGGGCTACAGGAGGGGAAGGGAAGAGGGGAGGTAAAGAACATGAATCAATTTTTAAAAACACTCTTACTTTCTGTCTTACAGTCACTACTAAGTATCAATTCCAAGGCAGAAGAGTGGTAAGGGCTAGACAATTGGGATTAAGAGACTTGTCCAGAGGCACACATCTAGGAACAATCTAAGGCTACCCAGCTGCTCCAGTCATGGATTTTTAATCATAAGATCTATAGTCTGACTCTATCACTTAGTACTTACAAGACCTAGATTATGTCAGTTCATTTCTTGGTTTCCTCAACCACAACATGAAACATTTGAACTCGATGATGTTAAAGTTCTTCCAGCTCTGAATCTTTGACCCTTTTAAGAAGTACTCCCCACAAATACATTGAAAAGTTCCATGATGGTAGACAGTCTATTTGCTACCAATCACCACTCTTTGTGTCCCAAATTAACCTGATTTGCCTCACCTCTACATGCTTGTAAGTGCATCGAAATGCAGCTGAGTTCCAATCAACTAGGTATTTTTCTTATCTATAGAATGTAATCTTATTTACACCACCACCACCCCTATCCATAATGCTGACAAAAGACAAGAAATCTCCCCTTGTTATCCCAAGCTGCCAAGCTTGAAATAAACCATATTGCCCTCTCAGAAAACTTCTTCCACAGTTCCTCAAACTTGGTTACTTTTCAAGGGCCTGCCAAAACAACTACCATCATTTCTCTTCAAAGTGGCACTTTCATTTCTCTTGCCTTCCTCAGAGTGCCCTCTAGCGTCTTTAATATTCTCATGTACCTATCTATACAGGCACAAGCATATTGAATAACTTGGTCAGAACCTCAGACAGCTCCTTACTCTTAGGTTAGATCCAGCCTTTAAAGTGTCCAGAAAAGATAAAGGTTTATTTTTTTTAACCTAAATATAGAACTTTGCATTTACATATCTTAAATTTCAGTTTACTTATTTCAGAATATTTTTCCAGTCTGTCAAGATTTTCTTGTATTTTGATTCTCTTTTCCATTGTGCTAAATTCATGCCAGAATTGTCAAGCTACTTACTGTTATCTTCATCTTAGTTGTACAAGATAAAACTAGAGTACATAGTTCTGCACTAAAGACTGACGTTGAGTTAGCATTAACCTGTTCATTAACTAGGAACACTTTTTCAATTAATCCATCAAATGACTTTTAGAGGGTTGCTCAGTTATACTTTTGTCTGACATGCAGATAATATTTCTCCATTTTATGATAGGGATGTAAATTCACAAACAAACATTTCAGGGTCAACTCTTTGTAAGCCATTACACATATTATATTAGTAAGTGAGAAAGCTAAATTCAATTAAAGGTTGATTAGATTTGCAAAGAAAAAATTTTAATATTTTATAAAGTTTTATTATTAATAACTAAAGCAAAGAACTGCCTGACCAGCCCAGACACAGGTCAAAAAAAGGAAGAGGGAGGAGTTACAGCCACTTAAATACCATCACAAAAAATGCAAGGATGCAGTAAAAGGGAATTTGGGGAAATACTAAGGGACTTCTGGAGGATGAAGTCCAAAGGCTCAAAATTTCCATTTATACATACCCCCCCCCCGGGGTTCCTATTGGGAAACCAGTTTTCCCAAAAAGATCATGGAAACATAATCAATTTTAAAATTGCAATAATTTGTAGATAAAAGGGGGGAAAAGACAAAACCAATGATTAGTAGGTTGACAAAAAGCCAATTTTGGGGCAGTCCTCTTTGGCATAAGAGTATACATTCAAAATGAAGGCATTTCAACGCCCCATGGTTGAAATGGTGTACAGAAACCAGTTTTTCAGAACCACGAGCAATCCTCCAAACATGAAGGTGTTTCTAGCAGCCCTCTATATCCCCCATAAAAAAAGTCACAGAATATCTTAACTAAAAGAAACACGAGTTCTTTTAATCCAATATTTACCTGAATATAAACCATCTTTACAGCATCACAAGTATCCTAGCCTCTGCTTACAAATTTCCACAAATGGGGGAGGACTCTCTTCCCAAGTCAGTCCACTCCAATTTTGGAAAGCATTCGTGGTCTGGAGGGTTTTGTTACAAAGTCTTAATGTGCATCTCCACATGTCTAACTGAAGCTCTGGCTTTTAACCTCTAGTCACAAATAAAATATTGTCTAATTTTTCCTTCTTTAGGCCAAAGCATTAGTCCTTTGAAGAAAGTGATATTACCTCTGTATTACCTACTTCTTCTCCAGAGAAAATTTTTCAAGACCTTTGGCTAGTCCTCATGTGTCCCAGAATCTATTTCATACTTCACTATTCCAGCTTCCCTCTTCAGGAGATATTTCTATTTGTCAGTATCCTTTCTGAAAGAGTATTCTGAACTAAAAACAGTAAGTATGGTCTGAGCAGGAAACAGGACAACAGAGGAGAGATGTCCTCCTTTAGAGGAAGGACAACCATTTGTTCATGACCTATTTTGAAGCAGAAGGCTGAGATAGGTACCATCTATTCCAATTATCCACAAGACAGGCATTATCTACTTCAAAGATAGCTCCTCATTAAAAGGAGAATAGGAACATGGGATCACACTCACCCACTAAAAAAAGAAAAAAGAAATGGACTTGACACTACAACTTTGGTATCTGATGCTTATAATGGTTCACAGACCTATTAAATGAGAAATGGGGCCCCTTTATCTTTTTTTTAAATAATCTTTACTTTCTGTCTTGATAACAACTCTAAGACAGAGGTTGGAGACATCTGTCTGATAACTTTAATAGAGGAGATCAATTTGCCAACTCGGGTCCTTATGATGTAACAGGTAAAATTCTTTTAAATTATGTGTTTCTAATTTTATGTTTTTAAGTCCATATTACGTCTTCCTGCATGCTTTTGGAACCTAAGAAGTTGATCTAGAAAGAAGAGCCACTTCAGGGCTGTGCTATGCTCTTGATGTGTTCCAGAAATATACTACAAAATGAGCTAAAAGAACTCCATAGCATAAGGAGCTGCAGTATAGAACTTTACATTTCTCTGTCTATTCCATGAGCCAGCAGAACTCAACAAGGGCCTTTTTAGTCTCTTTTTCCTATGTATCATCCCATCTGTATCAAAAGGAGACTTCCCCCTGAAATTGTGTCAAATTTTAATCTATAGAGCAATCCCACCATCGTGCATTTCTTGGTTCTCTTCCAAGGTTATCTGGGTATTTTTTCTATTATACTAATATGGATTCTTGTCATCATGATTGTCATCTCTGGTCCACTATTCATTCAAATATGTACAAAATGTTATATTAAGACTTCCCTGAATGCTGTTCCAACTTCACCATGATGGTAGTTAGAAAGTCTGCTAGAGAATCAATATGATGTTGAAAATCCATCTGAGTATGAATACCCAAATGGTAATCTCTGGTGGGGACTCACACAGCTTCAAGAATCTAGACTGTATTAGTACTGTGGAGAAGATGATTGGCAATCAAGAAGAACGCTGTGTTTCTATTGCTCAAAAGAGGATAACTGAAAAGTTGGATTATTGAATGATAAGTATAATTCTTTATTAGAAACTGTAATTGATTGATCTGATTAAGAAATAGTCCTAGCGACTTCCGGTTAAGATGGCGGCTTAGAGAAAGCTAAAGTTCAGATCTCCGGAAAACCCTTCCCGACTGATCTCAAACTATAAGCTCCTAAGGCGCCGAAATTCAAAACGATCAACAGCACAGACCCTGGGAACCCTCCTCCTGGACCTGGACCCAGATCAAAACGTACAGCTCCCCTCAAAAGCCAGAACCCGAGATCACTCGGACCTAAGGGGTAGGAGCGCAGAGTCCAAGGCTCCCAGAAGCCGCAGCCCGGCCCGGCTCAGAGAGCAGGGTCCTCCGAACAACAACCCTCAGGGCCCTCTATCCGAGTCCCAGTGAAAGTCACTGCCTGGAGCAAGACAGCCTCACGGGCTGGATCCTGCTATCCAAGTCTCAGTGAAAGTCCCTGCCCTCGGAGCTTGGGGAAGCTGCAGCCCATCCCCCCGCAGGCCGACGAAACAGCCTCACGGCCAGCGATTCTGAAGGCAACTTCCGGGAAGCAACCCGACCCAGAGAGCCGGGGGGAGAGTGTGGCCTCGTGGTCCGACCCTTCCAATCCAGTTCCAGTGAAGCATATTCAGTTTAACCCAGGGAAAGCTCATAGAACCGACAATCTGCCCAGGACTAAAGCGTCCGAACACCAGACAGAGATAAGAAAAGCTAATCCTCCACATTCAGAGATGGCAAACTCCACAGAAGCACAGAAGCCCCAAAATACCAAGAAAAATAAGAAGAAAGGGGCGATTTTGGACACATTCTATGGAGCCAAAATACAAAATACAGAGCAGATAGAAGAAGATATACAAGAAAATGCTCCAAAATCTTCCAAAGGAAATGGAAACTCTCCACAAACCCATGAAGAATTTGAATTAGAAATGACCAAAAAGATGGAAGGCTTCTGGGAGGAAAAGTGGGAAATAATGCAAAAGAAATTCACGCATCTACAAAACCAGTTTGACCAAACTGTAAAAGAAAACCAGGCTTTAAAGCAAGAACTAATAAAGCAAAGCCAAAACACCAAGAAATTAGAAGAGAACATAAAATATCTCACCGACAAGGTGATAGATCTGGAAAATAGAGGGAGAAGAGAAAATTTAAGAATAATTGGACTCCCAGAAAAGCCAGAAATAAACACCAAACTGGACATGATGATACAAGATATAATCAAAGAAAATTGCCCAGAGATTCTAGAACAAGGGGGAAATACAGCCACTGACAGAGCTCACAGAACACCTTCTACACTAAACCCCCAAAAGACAACTGCCAGGAATGTAATTGCCAAATTCCAAAGCTCTCAAACAAAAGAAAAAATCCTACAGGAAGCCAGAAAAAGACAATTTAGATATAAAGGAATGCCAATCAGGGTCACACAAGACCTTGCAAGTTCTACTCTGAATGATCGTAAGGCATGGAACATGATACTCAGAAAGGCAAGAGAGCTGGGTCTCCAACCAAGAATCAGCTACCCAGCAAAACTGACTATATACTTCCAAGGGAAAGTATGGGCATTCAACAAAATAGAAGACTTCCAACTTTTTGCAAAGAAAAGACCAGAGCTCTGTGGAAAGTTTGATACCGAAAATCAAAGAGCAAGGAATACCTGAAAAGGTAAATATTAAGGAAAGGGGAAAAATGTTATCTTCTTCTTTTACTCAAACTCTCTTCTATAAGGACTACATTTATATCAATCTATGTATACTAATATGTGGGGGAAATGTAATGTATAAATAGGGGGTAAAGAAAGACCAAATAGAATAATCGTTCTCACACAAAGATTCACATGGGAAGGGGAAGGGAAGAAAACTCCTATAAGAAGGAGAGGAAGGGGATCTCAAACGATAAGCTCCTAAGGCGCCGAAATTCAAAACGATCAACAGCACAGACCCTGGGAACCCTCCTCCTGGACCTGGACCCGGTTCAAAAGGTACGGCTCCCCTTAAAAGCCAGAACCCGAGATCACTCGGACCTCAGGGGTAGGAGCGCAGAGTCCAAGGCTCCGGGAAGCCTCAGCCCGGCCGGGCTCAGAGAGCAGAGTCCGCGGAACAACAACCCTCAGGGCCTTCTACAGTCCCGGTGAAAGTTACTGCCTGGGGCTTCCGCTGCAGAGAGCTGGTCGAAACAACAGCAACCCTCAGGGCGGGCAAGACAGCCTCACGGGCTGGATCCTGCTATCCAAGTCTCAGTGAAAGTCCTTGCCCGGAGCTTGGGAAAGCTGCAGCCCATCCCCCCGCAGGCTGACGAAACAGCCTCACGGCCAGCAATTCTGAAGGCAACTTCCGGAAAGCGAGCCGGGGGGGAGAGTGTGGCCTCGTGGTCCGACCCTTCCATTCCAGTTCCAGTGAGGCATATTCAGTTTAACCCAGGGAAAGCTCATAGAACTATCTGCCCAGGACTAAAGCGTCCGAACACCAGACAGAGACAAGAAAAACTAATCCTCCACATTCAGAAATGGCAAACTCCACAGAACCACAGAAGCCCCAAAATACCAAGAAAAATAAGAAGAAAGGGGCGATTTTGGACACATTCTATGGAGCCAAAATACAAAATACAGAGCAGACAGAAGATAATATAAAAGAAAATGCTCCAAAACCTTCCAAAGGAAATGGAAACTCTCCACAAACCTATGAAGAATTTGAATCAGAAATGACCAAAAAGATGGAAGCCTTCTGGGAGGAAAAGTTGGAAATAATGCAAAAGAAATTCACGCATCTACAAAACCAGTTTGACCAAACTGTAAAAGAAAACCAGGCTTTAAAGGCCAGAATCAGGCAGCTGGAAGACAACGATCCTGTAAAAGAGCAAGAATCAATAAAGCAAAGCCAAAATACCAAGAAATTAGAAGAGAACATAAAATATCTCACCGACAAGGTGATAGATCTGGAAAATAGGGGGAGAAGGGATAATTTAAGAATAATTGGACTCCCAGAAAAGCCAGAAATAAACACCAAACTGGACATGGTGATACAAGATATAATCAAAGAAAATTGCCCAGAGATTCTAGAACAAGGGGGCAATACAGCCACTGACAGAGCTCACAGAACACCTTCTACACTAAACCCCCAAAAGACAACTCCCAGGAATGTAATTGCCAAAATCCAAAGCTATCAAACAAAAGAAAAAATCCTACAGGAAGCCAGAAAAAGACAATTTAGATATAAAGGAATGCCAATCAGGGTCACCCAAGACCTTGCAAGTTCTACTCTGAATGATCGTAAGGCATGGAACATGATCTTCAGAAAGGCAAGAGAGCTGGGTCTCCAACCAAGAATCAGCTACCCAGCAAAACTGACTATATACTTCCAAGGGAAAGTATGGGCATTCAACAAAATAGAAGACTTCCAACTTTTTGCAAAGAAAAGACCAGAGCTCTGTGGAAAGTTTGATACCGAAAATCAAAGAGCAAGGAATACCTGAAAAGGGAAATATTAAGGAAAGGGGAAAATGTTATCTTCTTCTTTTACTCAAACTCTCTTCTATAAGGACTACATTTATATCAACCTATGTATACTAACATGTGGGGAAAATGTAATGTATAAATAGGGGGTAAAGAAAGACCAAATAGAATAATCATTCTCACACAAAGATTCACATGGGAAGGGGAGGGGAAGAAAACTCCTATAAGAAGGAGAGGAAGAGGGGGGGGGGGGTACTTAAACCTCAATCTCAGGGAAATCAACTCTGAGAGGGAAAAACATCCAGATCCATTGGGATCTTGAATTCTATCTTACCCAACAAGGGTAAGGAGAAAGGAAAACCAAGGGGGAGGGGGAGAGGGAGAACAAAAAGGGAGGGAAAGAGAGGGGGAAGGGGGAGGGAAGAAAAAGGGAGGGACTAAAAAGGGAAACATCAAGGGAGGGGACAAGGGGGACTGATTCAAAGTAAATCACTGGACTAAAAGGTAGAGCCGAAGAAGAAAAGGTTAGAATTAGGGAAGGCAATCAAAATGCCAGGGAGTCCACAAATGACAATCATAACTTTGAACGTGAATGGGATGAACTCACCCATAAAACGTAGACGAATAGCAGAATGGATTAGAATCCAAAACCCTACCATATGTTGTCTTCAAGAAACACACATGAGGCGGGTTGACACCCACAAGGTCAGAATTAAAGGATGGAGTAAGACCTTCTGGGCTTCAACTGATAGAAAGAAGGCAGGAGTGGTAATCATGATATCTGATAAAGCCAATGCAAAAATAGACCTGATCAAAAGGGATAGGGAAGGTAATTATATTTTGTTAAAAGGGACTATAGACAATGAGGAAATATCATTAATCAACATGTATGCACCAAATAATATAGCACCCAAATTTCTAATGGAGAAACTAGGAGAATTTAAGGAAGAAATAGACAATAAAACCATACTAGTGGGAGACTTAAACCAACCATTATCAAATTTAGATAAATCAAATCAAAAAATAAATAAGAAAGAGGTAAAAGAAGTGAATGAAATCTTAGAAAAATTAGAATTAATAGACATATGGAGAAAAATAAATAGGGATAAAAAGGAATACACCTTCTTCTCAGCACCACATGGCACATTCACAAAAATTGACCATACATTAGGTCACAGAAACATAGCACACAAATGCAGAAAAGCAGAAATAATGAATGCAGCCTTCTCAGATCACAAGGCAATAAAAATAATGATTAGTAATGGTACATGGAAAACCAAATCTAAAACTAATTGGAAACTAAACAATATGATACTCCAAAACCGTTTAGTTAAAGAAGAAATCATAGAAACAATTAATAATTTCATCGAGGAAAATGACAATGGCGAAACATCCTTTCAAACCTTTTGGGATGCAGCCAAAGCGGTAATCAGAGGTAAATTCATATCCCTGAATGCTTATATTAACAAAAAAGGGAGAGCAGAGATCAATCAATTGGAAATGCAAATGAAAAAACTGGAAAGCGATCAAATTAAAAACCCCCAGCAGAAAACCAAATTAGAAATCCTAAAAATTAAGGGAGAAATTAATAAAATCGAAAGTGATAGAACTATTGATTTAATAAATGAGACAAGAAGCTGGTACTTTGAAAAAACAAACAAAATAGACAAGGTACTGGTCAATCTAGTTAAAAGAAGGAAGGAAGAAAAGCAAATTCACAGCATTAAAGATGAAAAGGGGGACAGCACCTCCAATGAGGAGGAAATTAAGGCAATCATTAGAAATTACTTTGCCCAATTATATGGCAATAAATACACCAATTTAGGAGAAATGGATGAATATATACAAAAATACAAACTGCCTAGACTAACAGAAGAGGAAATAGAATTCCTAAATAATCCCATATCAGAAATTGAAATCCAACAAGCCATCAAAGAACTTCCTAAGAAAAAGTCCCCAGGGCCTGATGGATTCACCTGTGAATTCTATCAAACATTCAGAGAACAGTTAATCCCAATACTATACAAACTATTTGACATAATAAGCAAAGAGGGAGTTCTACCAAACTCCTTTTACGACACAAACATGGTACTGATTCCAAAACCAGGCAGGTCAAAAACAGAGAAAGAAAACTATAGGCCAATCTCCCTAATGAATATAGATGCAAAAATCTTAAATAGGATACTAGCAAAAAGACTCCAGCAAGTGATCAGAAGGATCATTCACCATGATCAAGTAGGATTCATACCAGGGATGCAGGGCTGGTTCAACATTAGGAAAACCATCCACATAATTGACCACATCAACAAGCAAACTAGCAAGAATCACATGATTATTTCAATAGATGCAGAAAAAGCCTTTGATAAAATACAACACCCATTCCTATTAAAAACACTAGAAAGCATAGGAATAGAAGGGTCATTCCTAAAAATAATAAACAGTATATATCTAAAACCAACAGCTAATATCATCTGCAATGGGGATAAACTAGATGCATTCCCAATAAGATCAGGAGTGAAACAAGGATGCCCATTATCACCTCTACTATTTGACATTGTACTAGAAACACTAGCAGTAGCAATTAGAGAAGATAAAGGAATTGAAGGCATCAAAATAGGCAAGGAGGAGACCAAGTTATCACTCTTTGCGGATGACATGATGGTCTACTTAAAGAATCCTAGAGATTCAACCAAAAAGCTAATTGAAATAATCAACAACTTTAGCAAAGTTGCAGGATACAAAATAAACCCACATAAATCATCAGCTTTTCTATATATCTCCAACACAGCTCAGCAGCAAGAACTAGAAAGAGAAATCCCATTCAAAATCACCTTAGACAAAATAAAATACCTAGGAATCTACCTCCCAAGACAAACACAGGAACTATATGAACACAACTACAAAACACTCGCCACACAACTAAAACTAGACTTGAACAAATGGAAAAACATTAACTGCTCATGGATAGGACGAGCCAATATAATAAAAATGACCATCCTACCCAAACTTATTTATCTATTTAGTGCCATACCCATTGAACTACCAAAATACTTCTTCACTGATTTAGAAAAAACCATAACAAAGTTCATTTGGAAGAACAAAAGATCAAGGATATCCAGGGAAATAATGAAAAAAAACACATATGATGGGGGCCTTGCAGTCCCTGACCTAAAACTATATTACAAAGCAGCAGTCATCAAAACAATTTGGTACTGGCTAAGAGACAGAAAGGAGGATCAGTGGAATAGACTGGGGGAAAGCGACCTCAGCGAGACAGTATACGATAAACCCAAAGATCCCAGCTTTTGGGACAAAAATCCACTATTCGATAAAAACTGCTGGGAAAATTGGAAGACAGTGTGGGAGAGACTAGGAATAGATCAACACCTCACACCCTACACCAAGATAAATTCAAAATGGGTGAGTGACTTAAACATAAAGAAGGAAACCATAAGTAAATTGGGTAAACACAGAATAGTATACATGTCAGACCTTTGGGAGGGGAAAGGCTTTAAAACCAAGCAAGATATAGAAAGAATCACAAAATGTAAAATAAATAATTTCGACTACATCAAATTAAAAAGCTTTTGTACAAACAAAACCAATATAACTAAAATCAGAAGGGAAACAACAAATTGGGAAAAAATCTTCATAGAAACCTCTGACAAAGGTTTAATTACTCATATTTATAAAGAGCTAAATCAATTGTACACAAAATCAAGCCATTCTCCAATTGATAAATGGGCAAGGGAAATGGATACGCAGTTCTCAGATAAAGAAATCAAAACTATTAACAAGCACATGAAGAAGTGTTCTACATCTCTTATAATCAGAGAGATGCAAATCAAAACAACTCTGAGGTATCACCTCACACCTAGCAGATTGGCTAACATTACAGCAAAGGAAAGTAATGAATGCTGGAGGGGATGTGGCAAAATAGGGACATTAATTCATTGCTGGTGGAGCTGTGAACTGATCCAACCATTCTGGAGGGCAATTTGGAACTATGCCCAAAGGGTGACAAAAGAATATCTACCCTTTGACCCAGCCATAGCACTGCTGGGTCTGTACCCCAAAGAGATAATGGACACAAAGACTTGTACAAAAATATTCATAGCTGCGCTCTTTGTGGTGGCCCAAAACTGGAAAACGAGGGGATGCCCATCAATTGGGGAATGGCTGAACAAACTGTGGTATATGTTGGTGATGGAGTACTATTGTGCTAAAAGGAATAATAAAGTGGAGAAGTTCCATGGAGACTGGAACAACCTCCAGGAAGTGATGCAGAGCGAGAGGAGCAGAACCAGGAGAACATTGTACACAGAGACTAATACACTGTGGTATCATCGAACGTAATGGACTTCTCCATTAGTGGCGGTGTAATGTCCCTGAACAACTTGCAGGGACCCAGGAGAAAAAAACACCATTCATAAGCAAAGGATAAACTATGGGAGTGGAAACACCGAGAAAAAGCAACTGCCTGAATACAGAGGTTGAGGGGACATGACAGAGAATAGACTCTAAATGAACACTCTAATGCAAATACTATCAACAAAGCAATGGGTTCAAATCAAGAAAACATCTAATGCCCAGTGGACTTACGCGTCGGCTATGGGGGGTGGGGGGGATGAAAAGAAAATGATATATGTCTTTAACGAATAATGCTTAGAATTGATCAAATAAAATATATTAAAAAATAAAAAAAAAAGAAATAGTCCTAGCTATGACTAGATTTAATAATGGAGTTAAAATCAATTTTAAATTTAGGGTTAATGGTAAGCTAATTATTTAGGTGTGATATACTCATATAAAAAAGATAATCATGCTAATCATTTAGATGTGTGTGTGTGTGTGTTTCAGAATGACTGTTTGTCAAAATCTCCTACTGGCAAGGTCCTCCTTCTCTGCCCTTTTAAAATGTTTGTTTTAAGCTTCCTTGGGCCAAAGGAGATGGATATTTCCTTCCCCATTAAGATTTTAGACTTTTCAAGAGCACTTTCAAAATAAGTGTGATTAAAGTTAACTCTCCCCTGATTGTGAAAATGAAATTAATTAACTCTCCCCTGATTGTGAAAATTAAAATTAACTCCCCTGCCCATTTTTAGATTTAATCACCAAAAGGGTAAACATCCCACTTAATCATTTAGTGGGAAGGTCTGTGACCCATGTGTGCAATAGTTGGTAATGAATCAGAATCAACTGACTACCTCTTGGTAGTCCTTGGGCAGTCCTAAGCAAGACTTTAGAGTATGACTTTGTCCATGTAAAAAGTGGAAGAAGGCACAGGAAGTGACACAAAACAAAGTGGCTTTAAAAGGAAGCTAAAACTTCCTGTGGAAGGGAGAATCATTGCAGATTCGTGGGAGATTCATCTGAGATTGGCCTGATATCTTCAGCTGGTAAAGATTCTGCTTACTGGACCTGAGACCTGTACTTTGGTGAGACTGTTCTAAAATCTCTTCCTTTGGCCTGACATGTAATGAGTGAAAAGGCTATATCCTTTCCTGAATTTTCTGAAAAAAAAATAGCCCCGGGAGAGATCTACCTCTTGAGAGAGACTTCCCCAGGTCCTCAGCTTTGCTGCAGCTGGCTAAGGACTAATTCTCCCTGCTTGGGTTGAGCCAGGGGCCGGGAGTAAATTACTTAGTGCTTAGGCTAGATATCTTATCCTATCTTCTCTCTGATTTTCTTACTTCACTCTTTCTGTATTTTGTAAATAAATTATAAATAAACCTCTTTGGAATAAATTAAATTCCTGGCAACCCTATTTTAAATATAATCCAGTCCAACTTTTTTATAAAATAACCCCTTTTCCCCGTTACATAGGATAACCACAGAAAGGACATATGCCCTAATCCAATCCAATGTAAGAACTGTCAAAGTCCCCCCTTGGACACTCCTCAATCCACTCCATCCCGCTCTTATGCCCAGGAGTAACACTTATCTTGGAAATGCCACCCCTGCATTCCTCAGTTTGTTTTTGCCTAACATTTCCAAACTATAGTGTTCCCAGTTAAAATTTAAGTTTCCTTTCTCTTTTCCTATTATAAAAACCATGTTGATGCCACTGCTCATGGTCCCAGAGCAAACTGGCTGTGTCTGCAGATCCACTGACTTTGTACAACTTGTAGGTCTCAAAATAAAACCAATGGACTCAGAAGTTATGCTCTCCCAGACTTTTTCTTTACAATTGGTTAAAGAGAGTTGCAGCCATAAGTAAGCACCATTTCAGAGCCTGGTCACCTTAGTCTATTTCCATCCTTTCCCACTTCCTCTCTCCATCTGCCCACATCTCTTCCTTTGTCCATCTCTAGCCAATTATTTGTCTTCCCTTGTATGCTTTCTGTCATTTCTTATCAACTTCCTATTTTCTTTGTTTTCTTATTCCTTATTCTCATCTGCTGAATTATTCTTTCTTGGTCATCTCTTGACTCTTTTATTTCTTACCTTCCCCACTCACTTCAGTTTCTATTTTCTTACCTCACCTGACTACTTTCAGTACAAGCAAATCTTGGGAACTTGTGTTCAATGAAAACAGGAGTGGAGCTAATCTCGGAGCATCAACAAAAGGCTTATGTCCCCACTAAGATAAACCTGAGGATATTGCTCACTTTTAGAATAGCTGACTTAACTCATCTATTAGCAATTAAGGCATCCACAAAGCATTTTGAACATGAACTTATTTTTGTGTTCAAGTAAAATAGAAATGGAAATAAACCTGTCAGGTGGGAAGAAGTAAATTAAATAGGAAACTGTGTGCAAGATAAATGGACTTGGAGCCTCTTCAGGGAACACTGTATTATTTTTACCTCTTGTCCCTCTTTTCAATACCTTAGACTTTCCCTTGGATCATTTGTTTCTCTTAATCTAAGAATTCTAATAGTCAGTCTCCTTTTCTTATCCCAAAAATGTGGCATAACCTGGAAATATCTCTTTCTACTTTCCACTGACAGGTAATTCCTATCTTGAACCATCTAAAGGATTCCTACTATTCACATCAAGAATAGATACTACCCGGGGGCAGCTGGGTATTTCAGTGGATTGAGAGCCAGGCTTAGAGATGGGAGGTCCTAGCTTCAAATCTGGCCTCAGATACTGCCTAGCTGTGTGACCCTAAGCAAGTCACTTAACCCCCATTGCCTAGCCCTTACCATCTTCTGGCTTGGAACCAATATACAGTATTGACTCTAAGAAAGAAGGTAAGGGTTTTAGTAACAACTTAAAAAAAAAAAAAAGAATAGCTACTGCCTGAATTAATATTCTTTCATGGAGGAAAAATGTCTCTCCTGCCTGGATCTTTCCTTTGTCAGTCATCACTACTCATAGATATCTGTCATGTAGTTTTGGTCCATACCATTCACAGCAAAATAGTTTTCCTACCATGATTATGTTGACTATGATCTCTTCTCTACTTTTTAATTTATTTTTTCCCTCACACTCATTCCATATGCACTGAACCAAAGGGTATAAAATCCAAAGTCTTAAACAAAAAGTTGAATGAGCTACAGAAGGAAATAGACAGTAAAACTATGCTAGTGAGGGGCCTCAACTTTCCTATCTCGGAACTAGATAAATCTACCTGAAAAATGAACAAGAAAAAATTTAAACAGATGAATTGAGTTTTTTAAAAGTTAGACTTAATAGACCTCTGGAGAATACTGAATAGGAATAAAAAGGAATTTATCTTTTTCTCAGTAGTACATAGCATCTTTACAAAAACTGACCATGTGTTAGGGTATAAAAACTTCCCAACCAAATGAAGAAAAGCAGAAATATTAAATGCATCCTTTTCAAATAAAAATCACATTCAATAAAGGGCCAAGGAAATCTAATCCTAAAGAACAAATGGGTCAAAGAACAAATCATAGAAGCAATCAATAATTTCATTATAAAGAGAATGACAATAATGAGACAGCATATCAAAATTTATGGGTTGCTGCCAAAGCAGTATTTAGAGGAAAATGTATATTTCTAAAGGTTTATATCAATAAAATAGAGAAAGAGTACATGGATGAATTGGGCTTGCAAAAGCTAGAAAAAGAAAAAAATTTAAATCCCCAATTAAACACCATATTGCAAACTGAGAAAATCAAAAAAGACATTAAGAAAATTGAAAATAAGAAGATCATTGAACATTGAATGTTGAATAAAACTAGGACCTGGTTTTATGAAAAAAAATAGAAACATATAAACCATTGGTTAATTTGATTTATTAAAAACAAATTACCAGGACCAAAAATGAAAATTCACCACTAATGAAGATGAAATTAAAGCAATTATTAGACGCTATTTTGTCAAATAAATAAAGCTATTTTGTCCCAATTTTATTCCGTAAATCTAACAATCTAAGTGAACCTGATGAATATTTACAAAAAATATAAATTGCAAAGTTTATCAGAAAAGGAAATGGAAGACTTAAATAATTTTATCTTAGAAAAAGGAACTGAACAAGCCATCAGTCAGCATACTGAGAAAAAAATCACCAGGACCAGATGGATCACAAGTGAATCCTATCAAATATTTAAAGAACAATTAATTCTAATGTTATTTATTTAGGAAAATGGTCAAAAAGGGAATCCTACCAAATTCCTTTTAAGAAACAAATACGGTACTATTATCAAAACCAGAAAGAGTAAAAACAGAGAAAGAAAATCACAGACTAATCTCCCTAATGTATATTAATACAAAAATATTACATAAAATACTAGCAAGGATAATAAATATAGAAAAAAATCACAATGATCATGCACTAAGACCAGATATGAGTTACATCAGAAATGTAGGAATAGTTCAATACTAGGAAAACTATCAGCATAATTGACCAAAACAAAATCAACAGAAGCCATCTGATTATCTCAACAGAGAGACAGAAAAAGCTTTTTGACAAAATATATCCACTCACAAAAAAAAACAACAACTAGAAAACACTGAAATAAATGGAGCATTCCTTAAAATGATAAAATGCATACATCTAAAACCATCAGCAAGCATTAACTGTAGTGAGACTAAGCTAGAAGCATTGGGGATAAGTTCAGGAGTGAAATAAGGATGCCTACTACCGTTCAATTTTGTACTAGAAATGCTAGCAATAGCAATAAGAGAAGAAATTGAAGGAATCAGAATAGGCAATAAGGAAAGAAAGTATCACTTTTTGCAGATAATATGATAGTATACTCAGAGCATCCTAGAGAATCAACCAAAAAACTAATAGAAACAATTAACAATGTTAAGAAAGTTGAAGGACATAAAATAAACCCACATAAATCATCAGCATTTCTTTATAATACCAATAAATTCCAACAGCAAGAGATAAAAAGAGAGCCATTTTAAATAATTATAGACAATATAAAATATTTGGGAGTCTACCTGCCAAGAAAAACCCAGAAACTATATGGTCACAATTACAAAACACTTTTCACACAAATAAAGTAAGAACTAAACAATTAGAAAAACATTAATTGCTCATGGATAGGCTGCACCAATATAATAAAAATAACAATTCTACTTAAATCAATCTACCTATTCAGTTCCATACCAATCAAACTACCAAAAATGGTTTCATGGAACTACAATATTTGTTTCTCCAGAGTACTGAAAATTTGTAGATTATTATTGTTTTATCCTGTCCCAGTTTGGTTTGGTTTTTGGAGATTTTTATATTCTGGTGGATATAATTAGCCATTTGTTTCCCACTTTGCTGTGCCCACTGAGTCTCACTGCTTTTTAGTATACTATTGTAATTGCCTTCTAAGTGGTATTACTACATCTAATTTCTTCCTCTTCTAATTTACCCTGGTTCTACTGCTAGATTTGTCTTCCTAATGCACATATCAGGGGAAATTAGATGGCACACTGGGTAGAGTGCTGGGTCTGGATTCAGAAAAACAGTTCAAATTTGGCTTCTGACTACCTATGTGACTCTAGGCAGGTCACTTCACCCTATTTGCCTCAGTTCTGGGAAGTCACTCCAGAATCATTGCCAAGAAAATCCCAAATGGGGTTATGAATAATCTAATATGACTGAAATCACTGAATAACAACATCAAAAAACTGCACAAATATGATCTAGTATCTTCATTGTTCAAGAAACTTCTTGCCCCCTTAGTTTTCCTAACTCAAAATTCCATGTTCTCTACCAAAGTGAAACCCATCATTCTCGAAATGTATCTCAATCCAATTTAGTGACTACTTATTAAGCACTTGTTATATGCAAGGTCATCAACGAAGTTTTACTCCAGTATCTCATTGTGACAGGTAGGTGACCTGGGTACTCAAAGGCTAAGTCAGCCAGTGCACAAGCTCTGGAATGTTTGCCCACTAGATAGGTTTCTAGTATGGTTCCAAGAAAAGACTATATCTCATTTCCAAGGACCAATCTGCCAAATTAAGAAGTGTCTTATCCTGGATTTTTCTTGGCAGGTGGATTCCCAAATATTTTATATTGTCTACAATTATTTTTAAAAGGATTTCTCTTTATCTCTTATCAAGTTGGCCATGGAAACCTAAAACCCAAGGAAAAACACAAAATGGCCCCAAGTCATTCTGTTTCAGCAGAGATGATGGACAGACTGGTAGGAAAAGGAGCACAGTATACTTAGAATCACACAATTTTGAGATCATTTATAAATATTGACTTCATTGTTGTTATTCTAAATGTTAGCTCCATGACCAGTGACCGATGAACAGACAAACTACTGGAGAAGTAAATTATATCATCTTTCTATAAAAGATAATTGCAAAAAGGAAGCAGACCAGATGTGGCCAAAGTAAGAGGTGGTACAAAATGTTAAGAAGGAATACCAAATGATGCTAAATGGATCTTGGTGATTTACAGGAAGATGACAAGTCCTAGGATGAGAAGACATAGAAAGACTAAAATCTACACTGGTTAGAGGAAGTACTTGCATAACTCATCACAGTTCCATTAGTTAGCCAGTCAGTAAACACCTGGTGAGCACCTATTGTATCAGGCATTGTGCTAAACACTGGGACTTCAAAGAGACAAAAGACAGACCCTGCCCTTCCAGGAGCTCACAGTCTAAAGGAGGAAACAACATACAAACAAACATATATAAACAAGATATTTACAGAATAGATAGGAAATAATTAAAGAGAGAAAAAGCACTAGAATTAGAGTTGCAAAAGGCAAAGTAGGTTTTAAAAGAATTTAGAACCAAAGGAGACAAGGTATAATGCCATTTTCTCCATTGAGCCTTCAGGAAGCATAGCCTTGTAGAACTTCAGAGTCTTAAGAGACTTCAAAAGTCTTCTAGCCAAGCCTGTATTGGAATTAAGAAACCATCCTCTACAGTATTGCTGGCAGATAGGCTCCACTAGAAAGCCTCCAGAGATGGGGAGCCCAGCACATGCTCAAGAAGTCCATTCCACTGTGGGACTGCTCAGACTTTAAGGAAGCTTTTCCTTCTACTGAGCCCAACTCCCTCTCTCTGCGCCCTCCGTATATCGCTCCTCATGGTTTCTTCTGGGGTCAAGAATAGTCAGTATAACCACTCTTCTACATGAAATCTCTCAGATATTCAAAGTCAGCTCCCATGTTTCTCCTTGGTCCTCTCTTCTCTGGCCTGAACATCCATAGTCTTTCTTAATTGTGCTTCCCTGAAATGAACCTAATATTGTGCATGTGATCTTGCTGACTGGCCTGATCTGACCAGGAATGAGCATCCCCTACACTTTCCTCAGATGACCCTCCTCTAGACTCCCAACACACTAACTGTCTACGCCAATCATACAGGTTACCATAATGCTTCTTTGCTGTACAAGGCTTTGCAATGTTACCTTGTCTTATGGACTTTTTTCTCATGCCTGTTTTATCTCTCCAAACAGATTCTAAGCACCCTCAGGGATATAGCTCATACTTTTGTGCTTTCCATATTTCCTGTTATAATAATGCCTGACTAAAAGATGCTAATGCAATGAATTATAAGTTCATTGATTAATTGCTGATATACACTCTTCAGTGCCTAAGAACCTTGAAGGAATCCCATGGATTAGACTGGCATAAAAACCTCAACCATTCACCACCTTCTCATTTCCCATCCCCAGAGAGGGCATGTACTGGGGCCAAGGTGGTGCCAAGGTCTGTGCTCAAGGGCACAGGTCCCACTTTCCCAGCTTCATTAGCAGAGACAGTTAGGAGTCCCCAAGGAAAGTGACAGTGGCAACAGCATCCTCTGGCCTGAGAGAAACTGGATGGTGCCACCGAACCAGAGTGGGAAAGAGAAGGCAGCTTCCTACCTTCTTGGGTTCCCCCAAGGGAACCAAGACTATCCTTTTATCTTTCCCCTCCTTGGAACAGGAGATGACTCTTCTTTATCTATTCTGGCCTCTCACAGGCTTGGGGCCTAGGCATGTGACCATCCAATCTGGTGTCCACAAAATGCTAAGCTGCGAGTTAAGGAATATCACTGTTGGCTGGAGAAGAACTGAGATCTGAACCTTGGGGGCACCCAGAAGGAGGTGAGTCCATGTTGGAGGGGCAAGGAGACAAGACTAATAGGGGCAATCCAATGAAGAGATGGATAGAATATAAAATAGTTAAAAGAGCTGAGAGACCTTAGAACAAAGAGTGTAGAGTGTTCCAGCTGGAAGCTATCTTAAATCACAGACCATAGCTCAGAACATTAGGTCTGAAAAAGCCCTTAGTGATCAGCTGGGCCCACTTATCCCCCTGAGCAGGACCATTTGCTAGGTCTCCAGTAACCACTGATGATCATTAATCCCCTCCTTCACCAAGCAAGGTACAGCGAGTTCATTGTGACTGAGCAGGGAACCAGGTCTAAATCCAACTGAATCCATGATGGGAAATTCGAATGGGAAAGAAATTGAGGAGAAGGAAAGGTCACAGAGAGCAGCCCAGGACCTTCAAATACCCAAGGAAGAAAGGACTGGAGGGATAGAACACAGTGCTAGGAAAGTTCCTTGCACTTGGAACTGGAAGATATTGGTTTAAAGTCTGCCTTTTCTAGCTACAGGATAACCCTGGACAAGTGATTTCCTCAACCCTTCCCTATAAAATTGTAGAGTTGTACCAGATGATCTCTAAGCTGTCTATGATGCTCTAAGAATGGGAAGAAGGAGAGAAGATGTAGAAACTCTTATCCTTCAGATAATCAGAAGTAGTGCATCCAAGGAAGGGAAGAAGCATACTCTGGGACACTTCAAGAGTTCTGCTCTTCTGTTGGATGACTGGAGAACACAAAAGTGGAAGAGGTGCCACTTCCAGGGGAAAAAAGTACTTCCCAGATTAAAGCTGCTGGGGGGCGGGGGGAGGAGGGGGAAGGAGGGCAGGAACCAGGATGGGTACACGCTCTCTTAACTCTTTCAAACTAGGGCAAAGTCACTGGGGCTCCACCCAAGTTTTCAGCTCTAATTCTACACATACCCTACCCTTCACAGCTAAGTATCCATCATCCTATTGTCTTCCCTATCTACAGTCTCCAATCTAATCTAGAGAAAGGGAAGACAAACATCCTTGAACTTGGAAGGGGAGTAGGCAGAGGGGGAAGGGGGAATCATGTCACCACCTAGAAATTTGTTCCTACTTTGTCCTGCATTCTCTATTTGAAATTCTGAAGAATTTTTTGAGCTTGAATGTAAATAAGTGTTAAATATGGTCTGTGAGAAAAAGGATTGAGTCCCATCTTGGGCACAGTATTAGTCGTGTGACTCTGGGCAAGATACTTAACCTCTTTTGCCTTAAGAAATACCTTAAGACCTATTTACAAAGTTGAATATAGGTCTTGTTTTGCACTGACGGAGGGATAGCCCACATTTGAGCCTTGTTTCTAAACCTCCAAATCCTTCAGAAGTCATCTGTAACAGCCTGCTTTCTTATGGGCATACTTCTTCCTGGATGCCAGGAGTGAGGACATGCTATGACAGAGCTGTAGTAAACAGCTGGGCAAGGCCAGGACAAAGTGCTCTAATCAAATGGTGAGGTGACACTTCTTTCTGCAACTCTCTCCATCAGTTAAGTCAAACAAACTGAATGGTGAGCAGAGGCAGAGTCTCAGTAGAAAATGGGGACATCCATGCCATGTATCTCAAACTTCAATGACAAACCAAAATGATGAGGTCAGGCCACTTCAAGCAGGGCTCAGGATGGAAGCTGCTCAGAAAATGAATAATCAGATTTCGTAACATTTAGAGCTAGAAAGGACTTTTTAAGTCACAGAGTCCAGCCCTTTCTTTTTACTGACAGAGAAACTGAGAAAAGGAGATTAAGGAAATAATTCACACAGAAAGTAGCACAGCTAGGACTTGAACTCAGATTTCCTGCTTCCAAATCCAGAACTCTTTCCCCTGTGCCACAGGTTAGCAATTACTAAGAACAGATTTCTTGAACCAGACGGTTTCTGTCTCCATTGATGTCCCACTCTAATACTCCATCACCACAAAGAAGCAAGCTGATATTCTCAAAGGATAGACTGAAGAGAATGCAAATTAGCAGTCCCAATCTCTCTCATCCAAGCACCAAAAGATGGGCCACCAGGACAAAAAAAAATGGCCACAACAAGCCACTGAAGACCGTTTGCTAAGGTGTGAAAAAGTTAAAGTCTCCTTCTGTGGAATGGTCAATCCTGGCTCTAAGTTTATTTTATTCCAGTGCCTACCACAGTAACTAGCACATAGGAGGTCCTTAATATTCTTATAACATGAATGGGTAAACAGGTGGAGGGATGGATGGATGGATGGATGGATGGATGGATGGATGGATGGATGGATGGATGGATAGATGGACAATTAAATGGATGGATGGATGGAAGGATGCATGGAGGAACAGATGAATGGATGGATAGGAAGATAGAAGGATGAATGGATGGATAGTTGAATGGATGGACAAAATGGATGGATAGCTGGATGAAAGAATGGATGAATGGATGGATGTCATGGACTTAACAATGAAAAAGAAATTAAAGATCATTTAGTTTTTTATGCAAGAAATCCAAAGCCAAGAAAGATGAAATAATTGTTCAAGTTCTTACTAGTGCTAACCAGCAGAGCCAGAATTAAAGCCTGGATCCTCAAACTCCATTGGCCTTTCCATTGCACACTGCTATATTTGCTGCACTTTCCAAAAGATTCCCCATGTATTTTTGTTCTTGACTTTTCTTTCATTCATCAAGGTGCAATGGAATCTCCCTGTGTTCACATATCACCATTTGTTCAGTCATTTCCCTGTCAAATAAATGTGGGCTCTCTCTGACATTTTCCTATTATCAAAAAAAGTCTGCAGTTGTCCATGCTACGTAGGTGTCACTCTTCTCTTGATAATGAATATATCCTTGCTAAATGCACGTTTAGTCAGCAAGAATCAAGGCAGTTGTTCAGCCAAAGCAACAGTTAGTATGCAGCCACCCAGGGGGATGAGGGAGAGAATACTAACCGGACATCCATTTACTGGGCAAATTAGATCACTGGGATGAAGGAGAGTGAGGTATGGGCCAGTACCTGGCAGGAGAAAAGTGACATGGGATTCCTTGGGTTTCAGCAGGAATCAAATGTTCCCTTAGAGATCTTAGGCAGCTCCCATTTCTCTGGGTTTGTTTCTACTATTACAACAGGGAGTTATACAACATCCCAGCTCTGACATTCTCGGTTCTTACCCTCCCAAGGAGGCATTCTCTATTCTGAGGGCTCTGACATTCTATATGGCTCTACAGATCACTAAGCTGAGAAATCAGTCCATGCCAAGATTGCCCATGCTGTGCTATGTCCCTCCTCCCAGACAGCATTTGTGCCTTCTAAAAAAATCCTTCAGGACTTTCCTCAACAGAGCAAATACGATGCCTGAGGCAAGTACAAGGGTTAGAGTAAATGATCTATTGGGGATCTGAGGGGATTTTGAGAAGAATGGGGGGGTGGAGTGAGGGGGGAGACTGTCTCGCCAATTTTATCTCCAAAACATATCTCACTTCAAACCTCTGCTCTCCGTTCACACTACCCTGGGTCAGGCCCTCATTACCTCTCACCTGAAAAATCATTTGTACCTCCGCTAAGGATTTATCTCCCAGACTCAATCTCTCCTTTCTCAAATCTTCTTCCACACATTGGCAAATTTATCTTGCGAATATACAAGTCAGAAAGCGAGGCACTGCACAGAGCACTGGGCCTGCAGTTAGGAAGAATCGGTTCAAATCCAGTCTCAGATACTTACTAGTTGTGTGCCCCTGGGCAGGTCACTTCACCCTGTCTACCTCCATTTCCTCATCTGTAAAATGCGCTGGAGAAGGGCATGGCCAACTGCTCCAGGATCTTTGCCAAGAAAACCCCAAATAGGGTCCCACCAAGTCAGACACAACCAAAATGAATGACCAACAAAAATCCGCAGGTCTGACCCATGTAACGCCCCTGCCCAAAAATCTCTCCTCCCGATTGCCTCTGGGATAAGATAGCAAGAATTCATTCTGATTGCACGTTGCTACTCTTCGCCCACTTCCAGCTCCCATCTGGGGGCCGCCATTTTCAGCAGTCCTGCTCCTCCCTGCCGTGGCTCTCTGGGAGAGCCGTGCGCTGAAGGTCCCCACTGGCCTGCCCCACACACGCGGACGGGCTCCTCCCTGCGCGTCGCTTGTGGCCTCATCGCTCCAGGCCCGTCCGTGGGCTTCGGGGCTCCATAAGAGCCAAACTCTGCTGCCCGCTGTCACGGCTGCAGTCTCAGGCTGACAAAAGCTATGCGGGAGGCTCCCGGGAGGGCATCATCCTTGCTCTCGTGTTTCCTACCTCTACGGCTCTATCCCAGGCCTCTATCCTGCAGCAAGGCATTCCCGAGCTCCTCTCCAGCTTTGCTCGCAGATGCACTGAAACCCAATCGGGTGACGGCTGTTCTCCAGTGCGTTCCGCGCTCTTCCTGCCCCTGGTGTACTTGTCAACACGCTGGATTTTGGCCTGCATGACGTCTCCCTGCCTCCTGCAGAACCAAAGGGGTTCCCCTCCCCCCTCTCTCCCCACACCGGCCATGGGCTCCCTCCTCATCTCCACTTCCCCGGATCCCCCCTAGAAAATAACGGTCTCTCCCTCCTGACACTGCGGTCCAGCGGCCCATGTTTTATGTCCTTGGGCACTTCTGGGGTCTTTGTCTTTGTAGCCCAAGACTTCTCCTACACGGGGCACTGAATAAATGCTTACTGAGCTGATCTGGACAGAGGGAAGGAGCTGGGATGCATGACAGAGAGGAGAGAGAGAGAATAGGAAGAGAAATGTGGGAAAATGAGCAAGAAGAAGAGATTGAGGGAAGGGTTATTAGAAAGAGAGGATCGATTGTCAATCAACATTTAAGTGTCTTCTGAGGTGATACTGGGCATGTCAGAGGCAGGATTCGAACTCGGGACCTCTGGTTCTACAGTGGACACTCTTTCCATTGTGCCAAGCTGGTGATATCTGTTCCTGAGGAAGATTATTTTGGTTGGCCCGGAGAGAGGAGGACAGCTGGGCAGGAAATGGCAGTCCCCCAATCTCCATCAGAACGGGCATCTCATTGGGCAAAGAATACACAATCCTTCTCACCAGAGGGATGGTCCTCCAGCCTCTAACCAAGGACTTCCTGGGAGAGGGAACCCATGGCACGTGCAGGCCGCCATGCTGCTCTTTGAGAGCTCTGGCTGTAAAGGGGGCCTTCCCGCCCCGATTTTTGCCTCCTGAGGCCGGCCAGGAGAAGTCTCCTCCACAGGCGGCTGGTGAATACGAGCTCTCCTGCCCCTCAAGGAAGAAAACCTCTTCTCCAGGTTAAACACGCCAAATCCCTCAGTCCAGCCTCAGACACATGCCTCAGTGGGTCGCCACCCTTGCTTCCTCCAATATGGCGCCCGCACCGAGCCTGCAGCAGCATCTCCCGTCCAAGGTTTTATAGACACGTAGATTTCTCTTCAGGCCACATATCCCACGGCTTCCACATGTTCGGCAGGTGGGCCAATAAACACCCCCGGGAGTTTTCAGAAGAACTTCTTCCTTTCTACCTATACCTCACCCATCATGCACTTCCACAGGTGATTTTTTTTAAGCTTTTTTCTAACGCTTTTTGAGGCTTTCAGCTCAGGAAGACCGGAGTTCACATTCAGCCTCAGACACATCCTCGCTGTGTGGCCTCAGGAAAGTCACTTAACCTCAGTATGCCTAGGAGGCAGCGAGGGAGGCGGCTTAATGGGTAGAGCAATGGGCCTGGAGCCAGGAAGACCCACGTTGAGATCTAGCCTCCTCTTGTTCATCTCCACCCCAAGGTTCAAACTTTTAAGACATTTGGGGATCCCGCCTCTGCCATCGAAAATGTTAGCTCTCCATGCCAAGTCGGCGTCATGAGCCTGACGCAGGTGCTTTTCTTTCACCCTTTCCTTATGTCTTGGTATCAATTCTAAGACAGAGAAGCAGCTTGGTCTAGACAATTGGGGTTAAGTGACTTGCCCAAGACCACACAGCCAAGAGGTATCTGAGGTAAGATTGGAAGCCAGGCCCTGCGCTCTCTAGGCCTGCTGCTCTCTCCAGTGCGCTTCCCGGCGGCCCCATAGATGCAAGTCGAGTTTGCCATTCCAACAATGGCTCGGGGGGCGGTGTCTACGGTCACGGTAAGCAGCAGAGCCAAGTGGAGGCCTTTGCGGCTCAGCACTTGAGAGCACTGGGCCTGGAGTCGAGAAGCCTTGAGTTCAAGTTCCACCTCGGCCACCTCTTCGCTGAGGGACGGCGGACAGATTCTGACAAGAAGGAAGCAGGAAGCCGCTCCAGCGTCTTCACGGAGCAGGATGGCCCGGTGCGCGGGCTCCCCACGTGCAGACGCAGCGGGACAACTGAACGAGGAGAGTCAAGCACGAACCTCGGACCCTGTCGAGACCTGTGAGCCGGCCCCGAACAGGGCGCTGGCCCGCCTCCCTGTCCTGTCCACAAGACAGAGTCCGGCTGGATCCGCGGCCTCCAAGGCCCATCCCCCGAGGGAATCACGTCCCTCTGGCAGAACCGGCCTGGAGAGGCCCAGCTCGCTCCCTTCCCCCACGCAGGCCCCGCCCTGGCGTCCATCGCTCCCCCCAGCCGCGCTCTCACTCCCTGAGGACGGACGGAGCTCATGGGGGGCGAGAGAGGCCCACGGAGACGCGAGGGGCCCAAAGCCTGCTCTCGGGCCGCCAGGCCATGCCACAGCGCCCAGAACGCCGGCCTAGAACGAGGAAGACCCTCTTCCTAAGCATTAGCTGGCTGACCCCAGCCGGTCCCTCTCACCCCCCTCCCCCCCTTTCCCCCCTCTCCCCCCCCTCTTCCCCCCACCCACCCCCCAGCCCCCACCCGCCCCACCCCCGTCGTCTCCGTCTCCTCCAATGAGCTGGAGAAGGAAACGGCCAAGGGCACCAAGACTGCGGCCAGGAAAGCCCCGTGAGGGTCCCATCCGGCCAGATGCCGCCCAACAAGCCCGCAGCAGGCCCGGGAGTCAGCAGGGCCGGCACGGTCAGGAAGACACAGCCGGAAGCAGGAGCTGGAGGAGGGGGCGCCGCGAGAGACCCGGATCATCACATGGGGCCACGGGAGACGGAGGAGAGGATCGCGAGGCCCGGCAGCCCCCTGGCCAGAGGCTAAGGCCAGGGGGGAGAAAGGGAGACGGGCCGGAGGGAAGCCTGGAGGCCGCAAGCTGTGGGGGCCTCAGGGTGAAGCCCTGAGTGGGCACCACGATGGCCTATCCAGGACATCCCCGTCGCTCCGCAGGACGCCCTGCTATGTGGGAGGGAGCTGGGGAGGAAAGAGGTCGGACCAAAGGCGGACGGGGAAGCGCGGAGGGCACAGGAGCCACGGCATCTCGGAGGCTGCTGAGAGCGTCAGCGCCAGAGCGAGGCCCGGGACCAGAGGAAGGGGGATGGGCAGGAGAGTCAGCCTTCCGCCTGGGAATGGATATTGGGTATTGATTCTCGGAGAGAAGGAAGGGGTTGGGAAAAAAAATAAAATAACCCGTAAAGCTAAAAATAGGTGAGTCACACTCCCGAGCCCCTTGGGATGGAGTTGGCCCTGCGACTTACAGAGAGCAAACAGAGAAGGGAGGCAGAATGCTGTAGCAGAGAGGGCACTGACTTGGAGGTGGGCGGACCTGAGTGCGAATCCTGGCTCAGCCCTTACAACCTGTGTGACTTCGAGGGCCTCCCTTCCTAAAAGCAGAGATTCAGAGCTGAAAGGAGCCTCAGAGGGCACTGGATGACTGACTGAGGTGAGGTGATTTTCCCAGGGAGGCTGAGGCAGGATTTGAACTCGGGCCTAGAGCTCAAAGCGTGTTCTACTCTACCGCCCAGTTTCCTCATCTCGACTTATAGACAATGTCTAATTCATCCTCCAGGTCCCAAACCTGAGGGGAGGTCAGAGAGGAAAGAGGAGAGAAGCGAGAGGGGAAGGCAAACTCAGAGTCTCCCCTTCAGTCTGACTCTCTCCCCACTGTCTCCCCATCCTGCCCCCACAGGATGGGCCACGGGAACGGGACGGCTCTCGCTGAATTCCTCCTCCTGGGCCTCTCCACTGGGCCGGCCCTGCAGCCCCTCCTCTTTGCCGCCGTGCTGGCCTCCTACCTGGCCACCGTCCTGGGCAACGTGCTCCTGGTGTCCCTGATCCTCCTGGACGGCCGGCTGCACCGGCCCATGTATCGCCTGCTCGCCCACTTGGCTCTGCTGGATGTGTCCTACGTGAGCAGCACCGTGCCCCAGGCCTTGGCACACATGCTGGTCCAGAGGCGGGCCCTCCCCTTCGCCCGCTGCGGGGCCCAGCTCTATGTGGCCCTGTCTCTGGGCAGCACCGAGGCCATCCTCCTGGCCTCCATGGCTGTGGACCGCTGCCTGGCCGTGTGCCGGCCCCTTCACTACGCCGCCATCATGACGCCGGGGGTGTGCGGGGCTCTGGCGGGTGGCGCCTGGGCCCTGGGCTTCCTGCTGTCCATGCCCAACGCCGCTGCCGCCCTGCGCCTTCCCTACTGTGCCGGGCGCCCTCCCATCGACCATTTCTTCTGTGAACTGCCGGCAGTTCTGAGGGTGGCCTGTGCCGACACGGCCCCCAACCGGGCCCTGGTCTATGCCATGGGCGTCCCCATCCTGCTGGGGCCCTTCGGCTGCATCCTGGCTTCCTACGGCCTCATCCTGGCCACAGCCCTGCGCCTGCCCTCCGCCCGGGGCCGCCGCAAGGCCCTCTCCACCTGCGGGGCCCATCTGGCGGTGGTCGGCCTCTTTTACGGAACCGTCATGGCCATGTACCTGAGGCCCCGGGGGCCCACCCCGGCCGGGCGCCACAAGCTCACGGCCGTCTTCTACATCGTGGTCACCCCACTGCTGAACCCCCTCATCTACAGTCTGCGGAACAAGGATGTGCACCGCGCCGCGAGGTACGCCGTGGCCCGCCTCAAGGGGACGAGGGCCCAAGTCACAGAACCGTAGATTCCCGGGGAAGAGGAGGTGCTTCGGCGTGATCCAGGGCCACCCCCCGGCTCTGCGGGCAAGAAGGGATCTCAACCTCCCTGGCTGCTGACGAAGAGAAGTCCACGTTAGACCCTGGGAAGTCGATGCGGCGGAGCGGGCTTTCTGAGTCGGGGACCTCTTCTCAGAGTAACTTTTTATTTGTAATCCAGTGAAAAGCCAGATTCAGGTGACGGGTCATTGAAAAGAAGGGTGACTTTTTCCTGTCCAAGTTCGTGAACTCAGGCTACACCGGCCTGGCAGGGAGGCTGTCAGCCTGGGACCCAAGTGCAATGGAGAGTCAGACACCCGGCATGAGAGTCCCCTGGCAAAACAAAAGGCTTGGAGGGGATCCTCTAGGAAGACTCAAAAAGGTGGAAGGAGATCCAAGTCTGGCCCACATATGAGCTGGAATCCTCTCGCCAACGTCCTTCCAATTGGCCATCCAGTTTCTGCTTGAGACTGAGTAATGAGGAACTCACTACCTGCCTCTTGGTGGATCAGCAGAAAGAACATCCAATTCGTCAGAAGCCTTGGATTTGAACTCTTGCCCCGTCACTGACATATGTACTGGGTAAGGCGAGCCCTTCTTTGGGCCTTTGTCGGCTCATCATAAAATGAGGGGTTTAGACAGTCCTTTCCACCTTGTGCCTATGATCCTGTGAAACCTTTTAAGGTGGGCAGCCCATTCTTCTTTTGGACCATCCTAATTGTGCAAAGGATAGATTTCATTGACTGACTTTTCTCGTAATTTAAAATGAAATAGGCCTCTACAATTTTGAGCCCCTGTTCCTAGTTCTGCCCTCTGGAGTCACACACAAATCCCAGAGATCTTCCATTTGACTGTCTTTCCAATACGAGGAGATAACTCTCATGCCCTCCTGAAGGCCTCTTTCCTCCAGTCTGAACTACTCCCACATCCTGCAAGTACTCCTGCCCATCAGCACTAGTCCTGTAGCTAAGAATTAATACTGGGGGGGAATGAGGAAGAAAGAAGGGTCAAAGATGGTCAAAGGGCCACAAACAACAAGTATACAGTGAATGTCAATAGATTGTACGCACTTAGAAAGGTTTAATCCCTGTAAGCCAGCATATATTCATGAAGGACAACTCATGCCAGTCAACTGATTTTTAGAGTAAAGTCAGCTCAAGGGGATGTTTGCAAGGCATTTGATCAAGTCTACAGGGTAGTTAGGTGGCCCAGTGGGTAGAGTGCTGGGCCGTGAAGACAACTCACTCTTATGAGTTCAAATATGGCCTCAGAACGATCCTGGACAAGTCACTTAACCCTGTTTGCCTCAGTTTCCTCATCTGTAAGATAATCCAAAGAAGGAAAAGGGAAACAACTCCAGTATCTCCGCCCAAAAAGAAAAAAACCCTCAAATGTGGTCACAAAGAGTCCAACACAACTAAAATGACTCAACAACAACAGCATCATGATATTCTCATGGACAGGAGAGAGGTGTGCAGGGTGGATATCAATAAAATTAAAGAAGCTAACTTTATTTTATTTATTAACAAGATAGAGAGAGGAGCTAATAAATAAAGTCTGTCACCCAGAAAAGGAAACAGTATCAGAAAGGATGTATAGCAAACAAATGGAAGAGCCAAGAATCATACCTATCTTCAGACTATCGAATCAATTACTGGGTTCACCACACCACCCAATGAATCAATCTACTACTAGTGGGGGCAGCTAGGTAGCTCAGTGGATTGAGAGCCAGGCCTAAAGACAGGAGGTCCTGGGTCCAAATCTGGCCTCAGACGCTTCCCAGCTGTGTGACCCTGGGCAAGTCACTTAACCCCCATTGCCCAGTCCTGATCACTCTTCTGCCTTGGCACCAATACACAGTATGGATTCCAAGATGAAAGATAAGGGTTTAAAAAAAAAAGAAAAGAAAAGAAAGAATCTACTATTAGTGTTGGCCTCAAGCTCAGCTCTAGAATTAAATATAATGAAAGGAAAAATATCCCTTGCCCTCAACTAGTTTATATGTTAATGTAAGTAAACAGACATAAATACAACATGTGTACAGATTAGATGGAAAACCACCTCAGAGCATGGGTTCTTAACCTTCTTGCAATGACCCCCTTTGGCAATCTTATGAAGTCCATGGATCCCTTCTCAGAACTGATTTTAAATGCAAAAAATAAATACATAAGACTACAAAGGAAAGTAACTTTTACTTTCTGTTTTTACTGTTGCTAAATTGATGTAACTTATTTTTTTCCCACCTAAAAATCCCAGATTCCCTAAAATCTATACATGGACTCTTTGAGGGTCTGTGAAACCAGGTAATAAATCTTACTTAGCAATAAATGACACTCTGGCATTGGCCACTGTGTACTCTTAGGATAGTTTTCCCCTCACTGAGCCACTTCTTTATCCATAAATGGGAAGATTACATTTGATGGTGAAGAAAATCCCTTCCAACTCTTAATCCCATAATTCTATGATTATATGACTCCCAAAGCTGGGCTCCTTCCATTGCCCCCTTCTGCTTCCTTTCTACAAAAGCATGTTAACTGTCTGTCCAATGGCCAAATAATCATTCAAGGTCAGTCTTCTGTTTCAATAAAGGAAGGAGCCATAGATTTCTCTGCACGCCATTATTGTCTTAGAGAAGGGAGAGAGTGCCATCCTGTGGACAAATTCCCATAAGACATCAAAGTTCAGTCACTGGCACATAATACTGATTAGAAACCAAGGCCATTTATTATATATGGTGCCATGGTGCCAAGATTGAACTAGCTAGGGTCTGAGACCCCTTTCCACTCTAGATCTAAGATCCTTCAATGCCCAGAATGCCCTCCTTTCTCATCTCCTCCTCACTGATTTGCTAGCATTCTTCAGAGCTCAGCTCTAGGACAGACTTCTAAAGGAACCTTATTTATACAACTTCCCCCTTCTCCTTTCTCTTCTTCCCTCCCCAAAAGAACTTGCTTTGTAAACACGTTATACATTTTGCAATCCCTTAGTTATATGTGTCTTTTCCCGCAATAGAACATAAACTCCTTTGGGACAAACTGTTTCATCTTGGCTTTGATGCTTGGCCTGGTGTAGGAGGCATTTAATAAATGCTATTTTGTTGCATTTGATTTAATTGCCAGGCTTGTACACTTTGTTAAAACACTAACATCCTGAAGCTTTACTGTTTGACAAAGTCGTTTTTTTTTTAATCTTATTTCTAAGCAATTAAAAGGCAACTTTTATTCCAAATTTGGGGATAATCTATGCTCTAACCACATTCCTTTAGCAGGATGGTCTCTGAGAGCTGGGAAAACCCTTTGGACAGTTCTGCTTTCCTTTCATTCCCCAGGCCTAGCACCTAATCTCAGTTTCCTCAAGTGTCAAATGACTTCCTTGGCCTATGAAGCCCTTTCCTTCCCTACGTTTATATTGCTACCACCCGATGATGACGTCATGCCTGAGGTGGGCAGGGCCTTAGAGCATCTACACTGTGACCACCTAGAGGATCCGGGACGCGCTCAGACGCAGTGTTGCCATGGGGACGACGCAGGCTCTGGTCCCCTCTCCCGCCCTCCCCACTCCAGGGCGGGTCATACAGGTCCCAGACGCTCGCTCATTGGCTCTCGACATAGCTCTCCAGAGTGACTTCTGATTGGCGAAGATCCTGTACACTCTCCCTCCTCCTTACCCCCAGCCCTCACTCCCGGCGCGCCCCCGCGAGCGCGCCCCGCGAGCGTATCCTTGTGAGCGCGCCCCTGTGCGCGCGCAGGCGCAGTCCTGTCTTCAGGCCTGGCCGGGCCTTCGCTGCTCACCTAATTCTCCCGCTCGGTCGGGTCCTCTAGGTCCGTGACACCCCGCTTTGGGTGCCTCTGCCCTTCCTTTGCCTCCTCCCCGGGGCTTCCACGAGGCGGCCCAAGAACACCGCTACTGCGTGTACGCGCAGCCTCTGGGCCTGTCTAGGCTGTTGGAGGACCCGCCTCCTCTCGGTGGTTTCCTCTCCGCCTCCCTGCAGTGGGTCGCGCATGCGTGCATGCGTGTGACGCGCCACCAAATGGGGCAGCCATCCTCCCCTCCCCCAAGCTACAGAAAAGGGAACTGATCCCCTCCCCCACTCCGTTTTGCCGTGGGAAACAGAGAGGACATGGGACTGGATCAAAGTAACACAGAAGGTCGAAGGCAGAACAGCAGGGCCTGGGAGGGCAGCTTAGGGCCAACATTTATAAAGGGCCTACTGTATGCCCCACACACAACACACACACCCCACACCCCAATAACTTCCCCTCTCCCTCCTCCTTCAGCTCTCTAGGCTTGGGGAGCCCAGGTTAGCAGCCAAGGCGTGCAACCCCCCCCTCCCCCTTCAAGGCTTCCCTTCTGAGCCCCTGGATTTGCAGGAGCCCAAAGCCTAAGCCATCTAGCACAATCTCCTTGGCTGATTCACCCTCGGGATGACAGGACGGCCCAGGAACTTTCTAGGGAATAATTCCTCAGTTTGTCCAAAGGATCAGCCAATGAACACTGACTAAGGACCAATCTGTGCCGGGGAACGACGCTAACCATTGAGCTTAACCAGAAAAGGTCAGGAACGAACACCACTAGTCCCTGCTCTCTAGGATTTATAGTCTGATGAGGGAGACATCGAGCCAATGGCAAGAACAAACAAGACAAACTGGGGAGGAAGGGGTTCCAGACAAGACACAGGGATGGGAAAATGGCCCTCTGGCTGAGACTTTAAGGAAACAAGAGAAAGGGAGGCAGAGACAAAGATGACGAGGGAGTTCCAGGCATGGGGGATGCTCAGCCTATAGAGAGCCAGGCTTCAAGATGGAGGTGGGGATCCAAATGTGGCCTCAGACTGTGGGACCCTGGGGAAGTCCCTGAACCCCCACTGCCTGGCCCTCACAGTATTGACTCCAAGACAGAAGGTAAGGGATTAAAAAAGAGAGAGAAAATGCCAAATGGAGCCACAAAGTCAGACATGACAAATGGCTGACTGAACACTAAAAAGGTTATCGGATTTATGTTTATCGTGTCAATAGTTATGGCTGCCCTTATTGTCTCCTGATTTTGTCCTCGAAGCCCCAGAACTGAGCACGAAGCCTCTGCAGCAGAGCAGCATTCATGTTGGTTGACTAACAGAAGAGAACTTCCTGTGCAGAAGCCCCAGGAGCTCCCTTCTGCATCCGAGTTTCTGTGATTCAAAGATGAGAGCCCTGAGCCCAGAAGAATGTAGGGCGCTGTCCTTTCATTCAGTTCATTCACTCCATGGATGAGTGTGAAGTATACGACGTGCCTAACCCTGGGCCAGTTTGTTGTTCAGGTGTCTCAGGACGACTCTCTGAGACCCCATTTGGAGTTTTCTTGGCAGAGATGCTAGAGAGGTTTGCCATTCCTTCTCCAGTTCATTTGACAGATGAGGAAACTGAGGCCAACAGGGTGAAGTGACTTGCCCAGGATCACACAGCTACTAAGTGTCTGATAATGGATAATACTCATAAAGGTGAGTCTTCCTGATTTGCTCTATGCACTGTGCCACCTCTACTGCCATGTGTTCTCATTTGGGATGGTTCTAATTAGAAGGAAGTTTGTGGGTTTTCTTTTTCATTTTGCTCTGTTTTCCCATTTTATCAGCTCCCCATCTCTTCCACCTCCTGACTATGGTCCCTGTTGGTAAAGAGAGGCCAGTGAAGTTGAATGGGGAGAGCCTTGGATCCCTGCCTAAACAATCAGCTTGCCAATAACAAAAGAGAGTGTTGAGAAATTGGGTTGCCCAATGGCGAAATAATGCAGGAGATTCAGGATGCATGAGAAAATGAGCTTGCTGTGGGTGGGAGCTGTATGACTACATCTGGGGACTGCTGTGTCCCGGTGAGGGCCACTGATTCATTGAATCATTCCACAAACATTGCTGAAGCAGCTTCTGTATACAAAACACCTCTCCAGCTGGTGGAGACACTGTACAAAGTTTAAATAAGGTGTATTTTCCTGAGGGAGCTCACAGTCCAGTAAACTGCTTCTCTCTGCCCTGTACCCAATGCTCCTTTGCCTACTGCTGCCTTCAGCCTGTGTCTGGGCTTCTGGGACCTACAGTTACTCTAGGCTCTAGGCTCCAGGCCTCTATCCACCGTCCCCCAAACCCCTGGGCCCTTAGCTCAGAGGCTTAGATTTTTGGAAGGAAGGGAGGGAGGGAAGGAGGGGGAAGGGAAAAAAGGAAGGAAGGAAGGAAGGAAGGAAGGAAGGAAGGAAGGAAGGAAGGAAGGAAGGCAGGAAGGCAGGAAGGCAGGAAGGAAGGGAGAGGGAGGAAGAGGGAGGGAGAGAGGAATAAAGAGAGGAAGAAAGAAAGAAAGAAAGAAAGAAAAAGAAAGAAAGAAAGAAAGAAAGAAAGAAAGAAAGAAAGAAAGAAAGAAAGAAAGAAAGAAAGAAAGAAAGAAAGAAAGAAAGAAAGAAAGAAAGAAAGAAAGAAAGAAAGAAAGAAAGAAAGAAAGAAAGAAAGAAAGAAAGAAAGAAAGAAAGAAAGAAAGAAGGAAGGAAGGAAGGAAGGAAGGAAGGAAGGAAATTAATGCATGAAAAATAACTTAAGCCCTCTTTTTTGACAAAGAAGGAAATTGAGGCTCCAAGGAGAAATGGGTTTGCCCAAGATGACACAGCTAGAACAGAGGGCCAGGATTAGTACCCAGGCCTTCTAGAGCCTAATGTAAGACTCTGCTCAGTGGCACAAAAATCTAGTATCACACAACACACCCACACCTATTGACACACATATCCAAAGAGACACCAAAGGTCACAGGCACAAACTTTGACATGTGTTCCACAGTCATGAACATCCCAGCTTATCCATCAACATATCAAGAACCTGTGATTCCCTCCCTTGATGCCCTTCCCAGGTCGTCAATAGCTGAGCCTCCCACAGCCGGACCCTGAGACAAAACCCAAGCCATTTTGCACACTGAGGTTCACAGACCCAGAAGTGGAGAGAAGCGGTGCTGCTACAGCCTGGACAAATGAAGCCACTGTGCTAAGTGCCAGGGATAAACACAACCAACCAAGATAACCTCTGCCTTCAAGGACATCCCATTGGAATGGAGGAAGATTAGCCATCCAAGGGCACTGGAAAGGGGGAGTAAGCCACAGAAAAGGCTCTCTGGCTTGGAAATGGCCAAGAAATGGCACAGAGACCTGGTTTTCGCAAATTGAGGGTCTAATTGACCCATGAGAAGCCTGGGGTAGCATTCAGCTTCTGCTGGCAGTGGGTTATGGCTGGAGGGCGGGTGGCCTAGAATAGAAATGGCCGGAATAGAGGCAGTCAGGAAGCAAGCCGGGTAGAGTATCAGGCCTAGAGTCAGGAGGACCTTGGTTCAAATTTGGCTTCAGACACTTCCTAGCTTTGTGATGTTGGGCAAGTCACTTAACCCTGACTGGTCCTTGCCCTTCGCTGTTACAGTTGTTGCGAAGAGAGTGGAAAGGTTTCAAAAATGGCCAGAAATAACTCATTTTTTAAGTGCTTTAGAGCTTGTGAACTTCCTCACATACATCATCTTGTTTGGTCCTCAGGACAATGCCGAGGGGCTTTCTCCTAACCATTTACAGATGGGGAAACTGAGTTTCAGGATGTCAAGTGACTTCTATGGAGTCAAATAACGAGTAAACCAAGATTTTCTGACAATCCACTGGCCCCCCTGAGTTAGGGTAGGACCTACAGAAAACTAATACAGAACAAGAGATGATCAGTATGGGAGAGGCACCTGGAGGGACCATTATCAACTTGGGCATGGATCAAGAAGTCCTTGTGGAAGAGGCAATGACGGGAAACTGGGGCTTTAAAGGTGGATATAAATTTAAAGGTCAGAGAGCTTGGCGGCCCTGGAGCAGGGAGTTATTGCAAGGAGGGGAAGAAGCGACTCATTTGACTGGGCTTAAGAGTACATGGAGGGGAATGATATAAATTAAGTCTGGACAAGTATGTTGGCATGAGAATGTAGAGAGCCTTGAATGCCACTGCCAATGACACTATATATCTTCTGTGCAGTTATGTGTATCTTAGATACACAGTTAAATATCTTGATAATAATGACAATAGCTAACATTTACCTTTTTGAACATTTTATTTTTTCCTGACTGACACATAAAAAAGTTTAACCTTTGTCTCTTTTCGTTTTTAAATCTGAGTACAATTCTCACTCTTCTCCCCCTTCTCCTCCCTCCCTGAGATGGAAAGCAGTCAGATAGAGATTTTACATGCCCAATAATGTAAAATATTTTCTATATTAGTTGTTTTGTGGAAAAGAACTTGAACAAAAAAATTGAAGAAAGTGAAATCTAGTAGGTTTCTGTGTGAGTTCAGATTCCATCAGTCCTTTATCAAGAGGTGGCATGGGCATGGCATCCCCAGAAACTCAGGCCAACTCTTATCAGGAAATTCCTTTGCTCCCTTAGGCCCTCCGGACACCTGACCTTGAGGATTACCCTCCTTTCATCAGCCCATTGATTTGAGATGGACAAAGAGACACACCTCAGCCATCTGTCCTCCAAATCATGAGGTCCATCCCCTTGCCTTTGGGCAAACCTCCCCCCCCCCAACCCCTGGCTCCAGAGTCATGTCCTCACTGTTGTAGAACCCCCAGAATTGATGTCCTCTGGGGGGGACAGCTCTCCACCCATGCTGTTCCACCTATGCTGTCCTCCTGGCCAGATTCAACACTACCTTCCAAATTAATAAATTTCTCTTTTTATTTTGGGGCTAAGTTTCAGAGTCTTGCATTCTTGCAAAAGGTACCCTTCCTGAACCCCAGGGGTTCACCTCTATACCCCACAATAGAGGCAGATTGCTTTTTTCATCATGAGTCCTTCATCATCTGTCTATATCTATCTATCTATCTATATCTATATCCCTTTTATCCTAGAATCTATATGAAGTATCAATTCCTAGGCAGAAGAGAGGTAAGGACTAGGCAATTGGAGTTAAGTGGCCTACCCAAGGTCATATAGCTAGTAAGTATATAAGGTCAAATTTGAACCCAAGACCTCCCAACTTTAGGCCTGTATCTACTTTGCCACCTAGCTTCCCCTTCATCATATACTATTGCTGTTACTGTATACAATGTTCTCCTGGTTCTGTTCTCTGTCTCTCCCTCCCTCTCTCTCTTTCCCTCCCTCTCTTGCTTCCTCTCGCTCCCTCTTTCTCTCTCTCTCTCTCTCTCTCTGTCTCTCTCTCTCTCTCTCTCTCTCTCTCTCTCTCTCTCTCTCTCTCTCTCTCTCTTTCTGTCTCTCTTTCTGTCTCTCTCTCTCTCTCTGTCTCTCTCTCTCCCTCCCCCCCCTCCTTCTATTTGTCTGTCTTTCAGTCTGTCTCTGGGATACAGACTTAGTAGTACTGTCACTGCATTACAGTTTTAAAGCCCTTTGGGCATAGTTCCAAATCGTTCTCGAGAATGGGAGAATGGTTGAATCAGTTCACCACTCCACCAACAGTGTATCGGTGTCTCAATTTTCCCACACTCCCTCCAATATTTATTCTTTTCCTTTTCTGTCACACTAACCAATCTGATAGGTGTGATTTCACCCCCCCTCCCCCTGAGGAACTCCTCACTGGCTTACTCATTGGTGCCAGACTCAACGTGGTTACCTATCCAGTCTGAAGCCTGGAACTCAGAACCCTCATGCTCCAGCAATTTGCTCACTTTAGCCTCTCCTGTAGCAGGGATCATCAAAGTAAAAGCTGCCTAGAGTAGTCTGACACAGTGAGTTGAGTTCTAGACCAGAAGTTAAGAAGATGGCCAAGGTTCAACTCCTCCCTAAAGCCTTTACTCACCGTATAACTGGTGCCTTTGGTTAAAGGGAAGAGTTGCAATCTGAGCATTTGGGGTGGGCCATTGCATGAAGAAGGAAAGGAATGCCGCTTATGCTGTGCCCAAGCTGACAGATTCTCCAGACCCACCATGCTGATAGTAACATCTGTACCAACACGTGGAGGCTAAGGATCTCACTGCCAGGCTCCAGCAGCTCCCAGGGTACAAGGGGAGACAGGGGCGGCAGCTACTGAGGACCACAGGTAGTGGCAAAGAGACATGACTGTAAATACGAAGGATTGTGGGGAATATAAGACTTTAAGCAGACAAAGTAGATTATTTAAGGGTTGGTTTGAGGTCTGGAAGGATGGTGACTTCACTTCTCTCTAAGGCAGCCCCTTCTACTTTGAGGTTCTTTCTTTGTCTGCTTAAAGCCTTATATTCCCCACAATCCTTCGTATTTACAGTAGATTCCCTGAGAATCCACCCTGAAGGGTATCTCAGGCTAGCAGTTTCAGACTGAATAATGGACCCCAAGGAAAGACAATTCTAGCCTTCCCCATTGTATGAGGCCCTTTCCCAAGAAGACCCACACCAGGACCTTTTAGTCTCCATTGTCAGTAGCCTCTTCTCTTACACCCCAGCCTCTGGCTATGATTCCTTTCCCAAGCTTGATGGTATTCTGTCAGTATAGTTTGAACTCTCCCACTTCCTTGTAGTGTCAATCAATCCTCCCAAAAGGTATGGAAGTTACCCAAATTCTTTTGTTCCTTGGAGTTGTCAGTCTAGGCTCTCCCAAGGGTCCCTGATCAGAGCCACCCGAATCCCAAGTTTTGGGGCTCTATGTGGAGGCCTAATTTAGCACTTAAACCCCTTTCCTTAATTAAAGAGTGTTTTTTTCTGACTATTTAATAGTTCTGTTTTTTTCCAGTTAACAGCAGATATTGATTATTTTGATTTTACTTTGATGATTGATTTTAGTAAGAGTTAGCCCTATTAGCCAGGCCTATCAGCTAAGTCAAGTCAACCTGGATATTATCTTAGAAATTAAGTTACTTCTAGCACCTAATTAATTATTCAAGTTAATTGAAGGAAAGAATATATTTCATTATATTCTGAAGAATAAGGTTAAGTTGAGTGGGGGTGATCATTCCCATCAGGATCAAGCTCATTCTTCTTGTCTCCAGAAGCTTCTCCCAGTATATCACACCTTCCTTCCAAGGATCGAACTCTCCTTCAGCTTATGAGACTGACAGGCTGACATGTTGCCTACTGAGCAAGAGTCAAAAGAGTCACTCACTGGGCTAGAGCTAAGCTCAAGATAAGGTTTATTGTTAGTCTGAGACTAGAAAAGCTGGACCCTCCCTCAGGGAGGAATTCCCAGGTGACAAGGTCAAACCTGAGTCCTTCACCTTTAATCTAAGTAAACTGGGGTCCATTAAATTTTTCTAGGCTACTAGTTTGAGGGCTTCTAGATTCCGCATCCACACAATGATTCACAAACTTGCAGTTACAACATATTGCAAAGTGTACGTCACAGATTTGTAAATCTTCGACTTCTCTGTTATTTTTTAAGTTGCAGATATCACATCTTCTTAACTATCTTACCGTAATGCCTTTACTTTCCCAGCAATGCCTCCCTTCCCTGTAAATTCTTGGCAGTGACACCCCCTCTTGTAAATCCTCTCCCCCCAAGTTCCTCTTTTTCACCTTAAAAAAGGAGCTCTGTCCATCATTTCATTTGTCTCCAGTGGGAGATCAGTGACCATTGATCTAAGCTAACATCCAGACTGACTTGAAATCAATTCAGCTCAGAATTTTGTCTTTTCCTTTTTAGGTAAAGAAATTTATATCTAAATAAACTATCTTAGTAGAAAGTAATCTCAGAAGAAAGCTGTCAGTAGTATAAGGGGAGGGTTTCTGGGGAATACTTCTTGTAGAAGGTGAGATTTGAGGTGAGTCTTGAAGGAAGCCATAAAGCAGAGGTGAGGAGGGACCTTTGCCATTTCAGCCATGAGAGACAAGTCGATGAAAAAGCATTGAATTTGTGTTCAGAAAACAACAAGTAAGTCTCTGTATCTAGATCACAGAGTATGGAAAATAGCAACGGGGAAGAAGACCAGGAAGGTATCAAGGCGCCATATTGGAAAGAGCTTCAAAAGCCAAAGTGAGGATTTTGTATTTGATCCATTGACATCTGTTGAGTAGTGGGCCTGGCAGTGTTGAGACTTGCCCTTTAGGAAGCTCACTTTGGCAGCTGACTGGAGAATGCATTGGAGTGGAGAAGGACTTGAGGCAGGCAGATCTACCAGCAGGCTATTACCATAATCCCGGAGTGAGGTGATGAAGACCTATACCAGGATTATGGCTGTGTGGGTGAAAAGACAGGAAGAAAACCAAAATTCAACCACAGATTGAATATGAAAGTTAAATTTAAGTAAGAAATCAAGGAAAGACACTGAGTTGAGAGCTTAGATCGCTGGAAGCATAGTACAACTCCTGAGGTTTATAGAAAAGCGGAAGATTTAGGGGGTGTTATGGGCTAAGTGTAAATTTGAATTATTCCGGTAGGTTCAAAGTTGATTTAAAATATAATAGGCATTCCTAAAGTATAAAAATCTGATTTAAATTGTTCTAATACTTGAAATCTTAAAAAAATACAAAAGTGAAAAGGATGGGAAACACATCTCTCTTCCATGGTCAAGAGTTGAAGGAAATACCCTGCAGGAAGTTTGAATTTTGAAAAACTCTCTGACCTCCAACACTGCCAGGCCAATGCTTTTGTGATTCAAACCAAAAGGCCCACAAAACCCTAAGAAGGACTCAGTCAAGAGGCAGAACAGAGAGCCAACTGGGTTCACCACCACTGCAATAACCCCAGAGCCAGCCTAGCCTTCCACTATATCCCATCCCTTGGTAAGAAGGTCCTAAAAATTTTCTGGAACATCCTTCACCATTAAAATAATTTCAAAACAATTCTAAACTGGAAGATGAGCCTAGAACAAATTGAAATGAATAAAATATTTTTTAAAATATAAACAATCACTTTTAAACAGTGGGGAAAAGATATAAGGACAATTTGTTCTGAGTATTTGGGAAGAGAGTGGCTTACTGAATTGAGATCCAGGCCCAGAGATAAGAGATTCCAGGTTCAAATCTGGCCTCAGATACTTCCTAGTTGTGTGACCCTGGGCAAGTCACTTAACCCCCATTGCCTAGCCCTTACCATTCTTGTGCCTTAGAACTGATAAATACATAATAATTCTAAGATGGAAGATAAGCATTTTAAAACAAATAAAAGTATATGAAGAAAATAAGTGTAGTGGCCAGGCGTACCTCTAGGAATATGAGGTTCACTATTTCTAATATCATCACTGGTTCCCAACACAGGTCTAGATCATCTGAATTAAAATACCCAACAAGTCACAAATATCTTGCATATGGTTCATACTGAGGCTTACACTGATCTGGGTCTTACCCGAGGCCACCATTCATTTAACTTTCCCTTCCCTAGAAGCCCTGCCAAGTGGATAGTACCAAATTTTAGTCCCGTTAGAGATATGAACTGAATGCCTACCATCTTTTCCCATGAGGATTGAATATTTTCCTTTGTATCACCCAGGAACTCAAAACCACTATCAAACAAGCCTAAGTAAAGTCCTGGTATTTCGATGATGAAAGAGCATAATTTTACCTCCCCTACGAAGACTTCAGTAATTTCACTCCAAAGTCCCTGAAAAACTTTTTTGGGAAGGAGCTGCCTACACCATCCTGGAGAAAAGAAAACCTATTAATGAATGCTATTTCCCTTCCAAGGAGAGAAAAAAAAACATCATGCCCCAGGTTACCCTCCATAAAGGATGAAATAAGGAGTGGATAGAGACACGTAGGTAGCACAGTGGATAGAGCAATCCAGACCTAGAGTCAGGTGGTCCTGGGTTCAAATCTGACCTCAGATAAGTTTTGGCTTTGTGGTCTTGTGGAGGTCACTTGACCCCAGTTGCCTAGCCCTTGCCACTCTTCTGTCTTAGAATTGATACTAGGATGGAAGGTAAGAGTTTAAATAAAAGGAAAAGGAAAAAGAAATGACTAGAGAGAAACATCTGAGACTATCTCCAAAAGTAGTCCCTATTGGTCAGGCAAATACTCTTGAAAGCCAAATACAGGAATTCATTGTTGTAGAGTTCTACTGTTTCTTGGGGTAGCACTGTTTTTTTTAATCAAAAACACGACCTCCAGAAGAGACCCAACCTTGATAATCAGAAGTACAATGACAAAGCCTTTCTGAATCTCCCTTAATCGTAGTGCCTTCCCTCTGAGATTGTCATGTATGCATCTTATTTGTATATTTGTCCATAGTGGTCTCCATGGTGTCTCCCCCATTAGACTGTGAGTTTCGAAGGCAGAGGCTATGCTTTTGTCTTTCTTCATTTCCCCACAGCTTAGCACAGCTCTTGACTCCTAGTAGGCCCTTAATATAGATCTGCTGTTTTCTCATGAGGGCAGGTCTCACAAGGACATCAATCCTCTCCAAAGTACCACCACCCTCTTTCCAAGTAGCTCTTTCCAAGAGAGGTCATTGTGCCAGATCCTATCATTGCTACCAATTGTGTTGGTTGTGTTTCTCCATCTGGTACAACTGATCACTCAGACTGAAAAAATCCAAAGAATTGATTTCACAAAAATACACAGGTCATCAATAGCCTTAGTGCAGTATTGAGCTCTGATTGCAAAGGATATTGGGTAAATGCAGATCTCTAGACAGTGACAAATAGTCCAGAGAATCAAAGTCTCAGTAAGAAGATCAAAAGAAGTCAGAAAGGGTCCCTGGGGACTGAGAAGTTTTTATGGAAAATTGGTTTTATATTCTTTTTGTCCAAAAGGTATAGCTAGATCCCAGACCAATGCACCAGGAGGCAAGTTAGCCCCACCTGCCTCAGTTCTCTATCACGACTGCTTTCTTCAGAATAGTTCCAACTGGTGTTGTGGGAATGTGTGGGCTTAACACATTCCTCCCCAGTTCTACCAGTGCTCTAGCCTACAACATCCTGCTAGTGTTAGGCTATGCTCCCGTGTCAAACTCAATTGCAAAAGATATACCTATGGAAGCCATAAGCCTCCGATTCTGGAAATAGATTCCTTTTAGGGGAAAGAAGTCATCTTTTTAGCAAAGTTTTATAGAAGGAATATTCTTTATCCCACAAGCATTAGTGAGCTTCATATATGCATCTTCATTTACATGTAAAGCCCTTCTATTTTCTGGAAATCAATTCCTTCATCTATAAAAATGAAGCAGTTGGACTAGATAGTCATAGAGGTGTTTTTCCATTTTGGGACCTTGTGGACTGGCCCAAGTTGGCCCCAGAAGGTAGCACTGGAGATAGGACTAGAACCCAAATCTCCTTGAGTAATGCTCTTCCCACTGTGCCTTTATGTCCCCTTTGAGCAATCCTAAACTATGGTGCCCGCCATACTCTAATTCCCCCCAGTGCCCCCAATTGTTCACTTCCAATCCTGCTGTCTCCTTCTCTATCTCTTCCCCAAATCAGAGCCATAGTGGAGTAGAAGAGTCAGCCTATTTACCAAGGGAAGAGCACCATATATGGAATCCTCAGTGATGTGACAGAGAACCAGGCCACACCATCCTAGGAAGAGCATCAGACTGAACACCAGAAAACTTGGATTCAGATCTTGGCTCTGTCACTCATTACCTGTTAATTCCCTAAATTTATCCTTAGCTTCTCTCTGCCTCATTTTCTTTAGCTGTAGATGTCAGTAACTGGTGATCTAACTACTTCATTGGGTTATGATGAAAAACAATTAAGATCATGGATAGAAAGCTCTTTGTTAACCATGGTCAACTACTCCTGAAGAGACCTAGTTAACAAGTTATAGAATTGATTGGTGATAACTCCCTTCCTTCCTTCCTTCCTTCCTTCCTCCCTTCCTTCCTTCCTTCTTTCCTCCCTTCCTTCCTTCCTTCTTTCCTTCCTTCCTTCCTTCCTTCCTTCTTCCCTTCTTCTTTCTCTCTTTTTCTCTCTCTGTCTTTCTATCTCTCTCTCTTTGTCTTTTTCTTTCCTTTCCTTCTTTCTTTCCTTACTTTCTTTCCACCATTCTGAGGGTATATTTGTGCGTGTGGTTCTGGAGGACTAGCCTCTCTCTTCATTCTCTTTATCTCTCTCTGTCTTTCTCTGTCCGTCTAAGTCTGTGTGTGTGTGTGTGTCTGTCTCTCTGTGTCTGTATCTGTGTGTGTCTCACTCTGTCTCTGTGTCTTTCTGTCTCTGTCTGTCTCTCTGTGTCTGACTCTCCTGATCCTTCTCTCTCTTCCCTTCATCCACCAAAGCCCAAGAAAAGATTAACCACATACCCTGAATGGCCACAGGGGGACAGCAAGAGCCAGAAAATGAAGGCAGAGTTAGCCATGACTTTGGACACTTGGATGTCTGCCACCTCCACCCCAGGTCCTTGGTCTCTGAATTCCCTTCCCCACTCCCACCCTGAAGGGGCCCAGGTATCTGCTTAGGGAGCCCATGCCCTTGGGATCCCCCCCTCCCAAATACACAAATACACACACCTCACCGACACCTCTGTGGTGTATAGAAATATATAAGGGCATATGAATCTATAAGGAAAGGTGTGAAGGAACCAGGCGGGATGAGCCCGTCACATTTATTTAGTCCAAGAGTCCAGGGTGATTATTCAAGGCAGGATTGTAGCCTTCAGGTCTGAGGGTCCCAAGGTCTTCTTATTTCTGGGCCTGGGAGTGAGACAGAGATAAAGAGAACAGTTGGCAGGGATGCAGAGAGACACAGGAATCAACACCAGGCTGAAAGGTGCCTATCTGTCCTTGAAGCCTTGGCCTGAAGTCAGGGGCACAAGCAAGGCTGACTATTCTCAATGCTGAAGATACAGAAATGAAAAATGGCCTTTGACCTTTGACCTTTTTATCTCTGATGCTCTAATAGGTACGTTATGATAAGTGCCTAAATACAAGATATCTTAGAGTCAGTCAAAGGGCTACTAAGAAGTATGAGAAGCTATAAATCACTTCAAACTGGGTGGGGTGGGGTAGGAATGGAAAGTGGGAAGGGGAGGTGTTGTCTGGTGAGACTTCCTGGAAGAGGTGGCAGCTGAGTTAGGCCTTGAAGGATGGGAAGGACTTAAATTATGGGATGTGTAGTGGGCGGGGAAGAAGAATCTGATTCAACTTTGGGGAATGATACAATCAAAGGTTCCAAGTAGGTGAGAATCGAAGGTTGGAGTCAGAGTAGTTCAGTCCAGTGTACAGTACTCAGATGATGGGGGCATGATATCCTCCAGTTTGGTGAAATTATGGAGAGCCTAGAATGCCAGGATTAAAATCTTCAACTTTATTCATTTGTTAACAGAAAGCCATTAAGAGGATTTTGAATAGAGGAGTAACATGATCTTAGTGATGGGTTGGGTAAGGTCCTTCTCTGTGAGTCTCAGTTTTCTCATCTGTAAAATAAGGGGCTTGGATTTAAAGAGTCTCCCTCCCATTTGTTGGGTCACAGAATCATGGAATTCCAGATGGAGAGGACCTTAGAGGTCATCAACTCCAAATTCCTCATTTTACAGCTGGAGGCTGGAGGATGAAGGGACATAATCCAATGTCATTGAGTGCTCCAGTCTGAGAGAGGCCAGAGGCCCAGAGTCAGAGGGAAATACAGAGACTCAGACATAGAGGAAGAAATGAAGAGAATAAGAGAACCACTGGGTTATCAATGCATTCCCAAGATACTTAATTACAAAATTCAGTATTATCTTAGAACAGGGTCCTTGGCTCCCCAGACTCCTCTCACCTTATGGAAGAAGTAAATGGAGGCTAAGATGGTGACCACTGCCATGGCCACGGTGACATTCTGGGGAAAATGGAGAGTCCAAGGTCAGGTTTTCTCCAGTACTCTTCCCCAATCCTCATACCCCACCCCCCAGCCTTCTGCCTCTCAGTGCCCCCCATCCATTGCCTTTCCCTAGACCTTTCCATCTTAATGACCCCACTTTCCTTCGTTGACCTCCTTCTTATGACTCTTCTATATTCTCTTTTCTCCTGTCCCCACCACCTCCTAACCCAAAGTACTCCTTCTCTCCCATTCCACTACCTACCTAAGCTCTTGTTCCCTAATAATGCCTGCTACTCCTCTCACTCAATACTCAACCCTCCTCCTTCCACTCCACATCTCCCCCCAACTACCTCCTGTAAGTTCATTCCTTCTCCTGCGCTTTTGGACTGGGGACCCTCTTCCTCCAACTTCTTCTGGGGATATGAGGCTGGGTGCAGAGAGCCTAGGATTAGACATGCTGTTGCCCAGGAGAACAGAATGTTACCAAGGGAATGGTTCCTCTCACCTTGTAGCTCATGGAGTGGGTGAGGGGGAAAGACTTGGAGATGTTGGACCAGGCAGAGTCGGGGAGGAGGTAAATGTTGGTCTGGAATACTCTCACTCCTCTTTTGGAGGTCTTCCCTTAATCCAAGGATGATGACAGTGACTTTGGGCATTCAAATATGACTGAAAACTCGACTCCCATGCTCTAGGATGTAAGTGTCTCTCAATCTGCTCCTTCATACTTATATGGTGTTGGACATGCCATGTAGGTTCTCTGAGCCTCAGTTTCTCCACAGGTAACATGTGATATCTAAAAGTCCCCTTCTCATTTGAAATCCTGTCATCCTAAGCTAAAAATAAAAGACAAAGTCACAAGTGAACACTCTGAGGGGGGAGGCAGCATGGGAATATATAGGAATATAGAAGACACAAGCCAATGAGATCATACAAGGCAACCTCAGAGGGGATGGGGATAACAGATTGGGGGAGGGGAGGGAGAGTCCTCTGCATAAGGTGGTCCTGGAGCTGAGACTTAAAGTTGTGGCTTCCAAGAGGCAGAGGTGAGAAGGACACCCAAGCCATCTCAAACGCATGGAACCAGGAAGTGAAGTGGCATTTACCTTCTCTAGATTATTCTCTGTTTTCTTTTTTTGTAAAATGAAGTGATTCATTGAGATGATCTCTGTAATTCCTTCCAACTTGCAATTTATTAAGTATTAACTATCTACCATGGGCCACAAAGACAGCAACAAAACAGCCCCTGCCCTCATGGAGTTGACATTCTAGTGGCTGATCCAACACATGTCCAGATAAGTAAAGGCAAGGTAGGAGGGAGAGAGAGAGAGAGAGAGAGAGAGAGAGAGAGAGAGAGAGAGAGAGAGAGAGAGAGAGAGAGGAGGGAGAAGGGGGTGACTTGCATAGGGCCCCAGAACTAGGAAATGGAAGGCTAAATTCTGGGAACAGCTAATAATCCTGTTTGTCTGGACACTAGAATACATGGAGGGAATGAGTAAAGAAAAAAACTAGGTAAAATGAGGTGAGATTATGGTGGCCCCAAAGTGCCACGCTGAAGACTTGGTATTTATGATCAATAAGGAGCCAGTAGAGTTTGTTTGTTTTTTTATACCCGTACCTTCCCTCTTGGAGTCAATACTGTGTATTGGCTCCAAGGCAGAAGAGTGGTAAGGGCTAGGCAATGGGGTTAAGTGACTTGCCCAGGGTCACACGGCTGGAAAGTGCCTGAGTCTAGATTTGAACCCAGAACCTACTGTTTCTAGGCCTAGCTCTCAATCCACTGAGCTACCCAGCTGTCCCACCCAGTAGAGTTTTTCTGAGCAGGGCAAGACAAAGCCAAACTTGTGGGTGAGGAAGAGTACTTGGGTCAAGATGTAGATGTTGAATTGAAGAGAGAAAAGTGGAACTAGGAAATCATCATTATATACGATTAATTGATCCTATAACTTCAGATCCAATATTCGTCCCATTCCACATTGCCCCAGATCCATCAGAGGGTATGAAAAGGTGAAAACTTAATATGGAATTGGAAACAGGGTCAGGTGATGAAGTCAAACTCTTTATGGCTGGTGGGATGAGGGTAAGCTCACTGGAGGAGCATAAAAGGAAAATGGTTTTAGATGTGATTGGGACCTTAGAGACAATCAAGTTCAACTCTGCTCAATTTATAGATAAGGAAAATGAGACCCAGAGAAATCCAATAAGTTGTCCAGGGTTCTGTAGTATCTGAAATTTGAACCCAGAGGTTTTTCATTTCAAGACCAGTGGCCTCTCCACTACATTGGGGAGTAAAACTCAGTGTGGGCAATACTCTACCAATTTCAAGTGCAAGAAACAGGTTAAAATGTAATTGGGAGATATGTAACAAAACAAATGAAAATACAACAGAGGAGGAGGATTCCCAGTGGGCTGCATGCTGACTTAGAAAACCATGGATTAGCATTATCTTTTAGAATTGTTGCCATTTTCCCCAACCATCAACCCTTTAATTATTTTAAATCAGCATGAGAAGGAAGGAGAAAAGAAAGTAGAAAACAATGAAAGAAGGAATAAAGGAGTAAAAGATGGAGGAAGAAAAAAGGAAGAGAGAAAGGGAGGAAGGAAGAGAGGCAGGAAGAGGGAGGGAAGGAAGGAAGGAAGGAAGGAAGGAAGCAAGGAAGGAAGGAAGGAAGGAAGGAAGGAAGGAAGGAAGGAACGAACGAACGAACGAAGGAAGGAACGAAGGAAGGAAGGAACGAAGGAAGGAACGAAGGAACGAAGGAAGGAATGAAGGAAGGAAGGAAGGAAGGAAGGAAGGAAGGAAGGAAGGAAGGAAAGAAGGAACGAAGAAAGGAAGGAAGGAAGGAAGGGAAAAGGGAAAAAGAAAAGGAAGAAGAGAGGGAGGAAGGGACAGAGAAAGGGAAAGAATAAGGGAGAAAGGAATTGGAATGGGAATTCAAGGAGGTGACCCTAAATTGGCAGAGGGCAGAAAAAAAATTGTGGTTACTAAATAGTAACCTAATGGAATATGATTGCACCATAAAAAATAAGAAGCGAGCATTTCAAAGATTTCTGGGTAATAAGAACTGAAGCAGGGAGGCAAACAGAATTGGAATTTATAGTAGGGCATGATTTATGCAAGGGCAACACCATTGTAAAGGAAAAGAATTTTAAAGCACTGGGAGGACCTAAAGACGAAGCATGTCACCCACCTCCTACCAGAGGAGATGGACTTGAGGTTCAGGGAGAGACCGACATTTTGTTTTGCTCGCCTGCTCATTGATTGCTATGTTTTTGTTTGGTTCCCTTTTTTATTCTCTTGCTTTTTAAATTGAGACTTGAAGGGAGGGAATAGCAATGGTGATGCCAAAAAAGAGGGCTTGTAAATTGTTGTTGTTTTTCAAATGAAGAGAGAACAGGCAGAATTGCAAAAGGAAGCACAAGTAAAGAGAATAATTCTGAAAGTAACAGCAAATGCAATTTATTATCTACTTTTTGAAAAACATGCAAGCAGGGTAAGATGGAGATTCACCCTTTCATATACCAGCTTCTTGTGCTCTCTCTTTTATATGGAAATGCCAATCTGGGAGTGTTTAAGTGAAGAATATATATGATGTATGTGCTTATATACACATGAACACATACATACACACAACACAAAATATCCTCACAAACAAGTGCATATTTCTGACAACACATATGATGTACATAATATGCAGTGCAGCATACATACATGCAAATACACATACATATATAGTACATATGCACATATATATGAATGATGTCCCAAAAGTATTATAGCTTAAAAGTATACTGATTCTTTTTATACAAATAAAGGCAGATTTAAATAATTAGAGAAATATTCATTATTCATAGTGCCAATAGAATTAAAATGACAGTCCTACCTAAACGAATTTATTTGTTCAATGTCATCCCATCTAAATGATCAAAATTATTTTTTTGAGCTAGAAAAAATCACAAAATTCATTTTGAAGAAAGAAAAGATCCAAAATATCAAGATTTTAAATACATTATAAAGCAGTTATTATAAAAACTGCCTGGTATCGGCTAAGAAATAGAAAGGTAGGTCAGTAGAACAGAACAGACATACAACAAACAGTAGTACGAGGTACTAGTGACAGAAGTATAGATCCAAGTTTGGGGGATAAGAACACACTATTTGGTAAAAATTTCTTTGGCAATTAGAAAGTAGTTTGGCAGAAACTAGGTATAGACCAATATCTTACATCATTCACTAAGATAAGATCAACGTGGATACATGGGGGCAGCAAGGTAGCCCAGCAGATAGAGTGCCAGGCCTGGATTTGAGAAGAGTTCAAATCTAGCCTCAGATATTTTCTAGCTGTGCAATCCTGGGCAAGTTACTTAACCCTGGCAGCCTAGCCTTTGCTACTCTTCTGTCTTGGAACTGATAGTAAGACTTGTATAAATGGAGGTTTTGAACCCTAGATTTCATTCCCCAGAAGTCCTTGGTATTTCCCAGAATTCCCTATAATCTCTTCTGTGTCTCCACCTTGGTGAAATCATGTTTTTGGTATTTAACTGGCAGTAACACCTCCCACATGCTCTCTTCTTGCATGCTGTAGCATCAGCAGTGATGGTGGTAAGGTGAGGAAAATCTGAAAATCTGAAAATAACCAGCACGTGATCTTTATTTTGTATCTTCTCTATTCCTTGATTTCTAATGATGAACCTCATAAAATATAATTTAATTTTTACAGTCAGAAGGTAAGGACTTTTTTTTAAACCCTTATCTTCCATCTTGGGATCAATACTGTGTATTGGTTCCAAGGCAGAAGAGCAGTAAGGGCTAGGCAAAGTCAAGTGATTTGCCCAGAGTCACATAGCTGGGAAGTGTCTGAGGCCAAATTTGAACCCAGGACCTCCTGCCTATAGTCCTGGCTGTCAATCCACTGAGCTATCCAACTGCCCTGGGAAAATGTGTGCTTTTTTAAAATGGATACCTGAATTAGACAAATTGGAAGAAGAGTAAAAATATTATCCATCAGATTTGTGGACAGGAGAAGAATTTATGAATAAACAAGACATAGAGAGAATTGTGAGATGCAAAATGGATAATTTTATTACATTAAATGAAAAAGGTTTTGTACAAATAAAGCTAATGTAGCCAAGGTTAGAAGGAAAGTAGAAAATGGAGGGGGGGGAACAGAATTTATGTACAATTTATCAAAGATTTCATATCTGAAATATGTAGGGAATTTTGTCAAATTTGTAAAAATAAGAGCTATCTCTAATTGATAAATGGTCAAAAATATTAACAGTTTTTGGATGAAGAAATCAAAGTCATATATAGGCATATAAAAATGCTCTAAATCACTACTGATTAGAGAAATGCTAATCAAACCACTTCTGAGAAATCATTTCATACTCTCAGATTGATTAAATGATAAAAAGGCAAATTAGCAAATGTTGGAGAGGATATGGAAAAATGGAGACACTACTACACTGTTGGTGGAACTGTGAGCTGATAAAACCATTTTAGAGAACAATTTGGAATTATGCCCCGAGAGTTATAAACCTATGTGTGTCCTTACACCCAACAATACCAGAGTTGGGTCTATTTCCCAAGGAAATCAGGGAAAAAGAAAATGTTTCCCAATATCTATCGCAGCTTTCTTTGTGGTGACCAAGAACTGGAAATCGAGATGATGTCCTCCATCATTTGGGGAATGATTGACCAAGTTCTGGTAGATGATTGTGATGGAATACTTCTGTGCCATAAGAAATGGCAAGTGGGTGTTTTGTTTTGTTTTTATCTTGAAAAGACCTGCATGCAGTAATGAGTAGAATGAAGAGAACATTATATCCAGCTCCAAAATTAATATTTGAGGAATAGCTTGTGAATTTCCATTTCCAGGAAAAGACTTGATAACATGGAAGACGTAATTCATATGTACATTTTGGGGGGTCTGGTGATGCCTTGGTGTGGTGAGGGGAAGCAGGAGATGAGATACCTGAGAACTTTAGTGTAATCAACAACAAAAAATAAGGGGAAAAAATTTCATGGCAGTCTTGGACAAATTAGTGTCTTCCCCTAAATAATTAAAAATAAATTAAGTAGGGAGGGTTGGACTAGATGATCTCAACGGTCCTTTCTGCTTTGAATCTAGGGGTCCTAAATTCTCTAGGAATTTAATAAAGGGAGAGGATGAGTGTGAGGATAGAGCTAGTCATGGGGGTCTACATTAAGGTCAGAATGGGGACATGAACCAGTGTAGACAGAAACTGGGCAAAGGGGGAGGGCAGTGAATGCTTGGAGCAGGGGCAGCTGTGACCAATATGGCATCATGGGCCTCAGGCATTTGGAGAAGGGCTAGGAGCTGACATTAGGGGGTACAGAGAAGACTGGTGCCTCTTGCGTGAAGGCTTGTGAAGCCCTTTTCAGGTCTTTGGTGGCCTCTGGCTCTCACCTGGCGATCCAAGAAGCTTGCCCAGCTGCCATACTCCAATAAACTGTTTCAGCAGGTGGGTTAAACAGGGCTGGGGGGGATCCAATGGGCTTCAGAGCTCTTGGTGAGTTAGAGGAATGTCTGTCTCAAGCATGCAAAGACTTCTGGGGGAAGGGGCAGACGGTTATTACAGCAGCAAGGAAGGGGGCCAGAGAGGTTCTCTTAGAGCTTGCTCAGACAGATGCCAGGGTCATCCCTGTGCCTGGAGCTGTCCTGTCACCCTGTCTTGCCCCTGGCCTTGTATGACGATGGAAGAGAAAAGCAGATGACTGTGCAAATACGTGGGAGAGTCAGAAGACATCGCCAATGATGCCATTTTGGTCCTCTTTGAGTATGAAGGACAACAACCAACCAACCAACCAAGGAAGGCATGAGAATGGACAGCCTTGTCCTCCTGCCAATGTTCACAGCCTGCCTTCATCCCCTTTTCTTCAGAGGGGTCACCCTAAGGGCTAGCTGACCGCCATCATTCTGGCTGCCATTATGGACTTTCCTGTAGGGTTCTCTGCCCCCAGGCCTCCTAGGGGAATAGGCCCCAAAGTCCCAGGTATCCCCATCACACCCATGAGTAAATTCTCAGCTCTCTAAGTGCTGAACTTCCCCTCAGCATCACATTGTGGGGCACCCATCTCCCCAGCCATGCAGCGACATCCCGACAACAAGGCCTGTGGCTTCTTTCCCTCTTCCACTCACTGTGGGAAGAAACCCCTTGTGGGCATCGGGGTGGGGAGGGGGGAACTCAGGAAAGCCAGGCTGAATGAGGGGACTGACCACAGCTTGGGGAGAGTGAGGACACGCGAGTTTATTAAGCTGAGGAGTCAAGAGGGAACAGAAGGGATCAGCCAGGGAGAGCGACAGTCCCAGCTGGGAAGGCTTGGCGTGAGGGTAAGAAGCAGGGAGGGCAGGGTCCAGGGTAGGAATCCATCTCAAAGCCTAAAGCCAGGCCCCCCCAGGTGTCATCATAGACCAGAAATTCGCATAGTTGAGGAAGCAAAAGAAGCCTATGAGAAGGGGAGAATGGGCAGGAGTCACTGCCTCCCCTCTCCATCCTCCCACCCCTATTCCTGCTTTACATCTGCTCCTCTTTCCATGTCCATCCTCAGTCCAGATCCTTCCCTATCCCAAATGTCACTATTTCTCAAGACCACAGACTTAAAGCAGAGTCCAGCTAGTCCAATCAAGTCACTTTACTTGGGGGAAAACACCCCAGATCACATAGAAAGTACCCTTTGGAGGAAGGATTTGAACCCATATCCTTGGACTTTTTGCCCTGAACTTAGAATTAATACTGTGTACTGATTCTGAGCCAGAAGAGTGGCAAGGGTTAGGCAATGGAGATTAAGTGACTTGCCCAGGGTCACACAGCTACAAAGTATCTGAGGCCACATTTGAACCCAGGACATCTCATCTGAAATCCTCATAGACCTCCTTTCTTAGCCTCTCATCTCCCTGTCCTAGTCTGACAACAACATCTGTCCTCAGTCAGGGTCCCAGCCTCAACCTCATCCCCAATCCCAGCCTCTACCCATGTTCACCCCTTGCTCCTGGGCCCCAGCTCTCATCCCCACCTGTCAGCATATAGAGGAAAATGCCTAGCCATGCCAGGTAGTAGTTTGTCTCCAGGGTGTAGCTCATTCCATTCTGCAGGAAATTCCGGGCCTGAAGCAGGTAGAACAGGGCACACAGGAACAGCAAGAGGCCTTGGAATGGAGAAGCACAGGGCGTTAGAGGCAGGGGTGGGGAAGCCTTGAGATGAAAGCCTCAGAAACTGGAACTGGAGACCTTTCCCCAGTCCCTCTCCCTCCTTTCTTCCCATTACGGTAGGGAGCAGCACCTGCCCCCCAGGCCCTCCTCCTGGACCCCTCCTTATCTCCAAAGCTAGCACAGGTCCTGGCACATAGCAGGTGTTGCATAAATCATGTTATTATTAATATTACATTATCATATAATAATAAATAAAAGAAATGTTTATGAATTGATATTCATGTGTTCATCTAGAGATATCCAGACATAGACAGAAACAGAGATATGTACATAAACAAATGCCCCTTTTTCATCTTTCCTCCTAAACTCTCCAAATCTTCCCCATCACTGTCCCAGGCCTTTAGCTTGGCAGCCTGAGCCCCCCTCAGGAACTGATGCTTGCTTAGGCCAGTCTGGTTTTCCTTTGCCACATCTCCCCAATGCACCCCCTTTTCTTTTCTGATGAGGTCACCCCTCAGGCACAGGATTCCATCTCCTTGCTCCTGGACAATCGCTACAGTACTCTCCTGGTCCATCCACCAGTCTCTCCCCACTGACATCCATCTTCTATTTAGCCGACAAAGTAATTTTCCTAAAATGCAACCTTAATGGTGTCCCTCCAGCTGTCAGGAAACCTACTGGCTCCCTCTCACCAGCAGGCTCTGAAACAAAATCTTCTATTTGACCTTCATTGCCTTGATGCTTCCTATTTTTCCAGTTCTCCTAAACTGACCTTTGCCTTAGAATCATGACTCCTGATGTAGATGTCATCCTTGGCTCCACACTACCTCTCATTCTCAACATCCTATCTTTTTCCCATGCCTTTCCATTTCCCCTTGGCAATATCTCTTGAAAATGCCCCAGTATTACTTCTGAATTCTGCCATCTTCCTGGTATAGTTCCTTACCTCTTCATATCTGGGCTAATGCATCTTCCTGTGATTGGTCTACCTGCCACAATTCTTTCCCTATTCTAACCACCTCCATTTAGCAGCTAAAGTGACTTTGCAAAAATACAAATCCAACCATGTTATCTTCCTACTCAATAAACGGCAGTGGCTCCATATTACCTCTAGAATCAAATACAAAATCCTCTGTTTGGCATTCAGAGCCTTTCTTTACCTACCCCACCCTCCTACTTTCCCAGTTTTCTTACATATTACATACCACCACCTCCTCTTCAATATAGTGAAACTGTTTTTCTTGCTGTTCCTCAAATGAGACCATTCATCTCCTAGCTCTGGGAATTTTCATCAGCTGTCCCCCATGTCTGGAATTCACTCTCTCCTCATCTTAGCATAATATCTTACCTATAGTCGACAGTTAGTAAATGTTTACTGAATGAATGACAGGTAGCCACCTCCTGGCTTTCCTGGTTTCCTTTAAGTCTCAGGAAGGAAGAAAAAACCCACTCCCTAGATGCCTTTCCTAATCCTAATTCTAATTCCTTCCATTTTATCTTCTATACAGCTTGCCTATTCATACTTGTTTACATGGCTCCCCCATTAGTATGTGAATTCCTCAATGTCTAAGACTGTCTTTTGTCTTTGGTTATTCCTCAGTGCTTAGTACAATGCTGGATACATAATAAGTGGTAATGAATTATTATTGATTGGCATATGTGTCACATACATATCTATATACACATAAACATATATATACATATCTGTATGTAGAGCCATGAGAGGAGCTGAATGCTGGACAGACCACCATTTGGTTAGAGCAACTCTTCAAATGTACATTGTGCCTCGCCATCCAAAATGCACCCAGACAGTTCACGCATTTTATAATGTGAGTCTTCTTAGCGATCCATCTTATTTGCAAACATTCCAGTCCTGCCTGGAAGACAAGCTGTCTGCCAAGGGACCACTCACTGGAAGCTCAACCAAGAAATGGAACCAGTTCAGAGACGCAGTGAAGGAAACATCAAAGGCAGTCCTAGGCCCCAAACAATGCAACCACCAGGACTGGTTCGACGAGAACAACACTGCTATTGAAGACCTATTGAGCAAAAAGAACAAAGCCTTTATGGAGTGGCAAAATAACCCAAACTCTGCTCCTAAAAAGGACAGATTCAAGTCTCTCCAAGACACGGCACAGTGTGAGATCAAGAAGATGCAAGACCGATGGTGGGGAAAAAAGACAGAAGAAATCCAGTGCTTTGCTGATACAAAAAACTACAAACAATTTTTCAGTGCCCTCAAGACTGTCTATGGGCCATTAAAACCCACCACCATTCCCTTGCTGTCCTCTGACAGTGACACTCTCATAAAAGATAAAAAAGTCATCAGCAACAGGTGGAAAGAACACTTCAATCAGATTCTCAACTGACCCTCTTCAGTCGACCAAAGCGCCCTTGACCAGATCCCCCAAAACCACACCATTGAACAACTTGACATCCCTCCTTCAATAGAGGAAGTCCAAAAAGCCATTAAGCAAATGAGTGCAGGCAAGGCACCCAGTAATGATGGGATCCCAACCGAGGTGTACAAGGCCTTAAATGGAAAGGCGCTCCAAGCATTCCACATAGTGCTGACCAGCATATGGGAAGAGGAAGACATGCCCCCAGAACTTAGAGATGCCTCCATCATAGCCCTATATAAGAACAAAGGCTCACGAGCAGCCTGTGACAACTACAGAGGAATCTCACTACTCTCCACTGCTGGAAAGATCCTCGCCCATGTTATACTCAACAGACTCCTGTCATCTGTTTCAAAGCAGAACCTGCCTGAATCACAATGTGGCTTCCAACCAGATCACAGCACCATCGACATGGTCTTCACGGTGAGGCAAATGCAGGAAAAATGCCTAAGTAGAACCTAAGTCTCTACATTGTCTTCATAGACCTGACAAAGGCATTCGACACAGTGAACAGGGACGCATTGTGGGTGATCCTTAGCTAGTTCGGTTGCCCAGCAAAATTTGTCAAACTGATCCAGCTCTTTCATGTCAACATGACAGGGGAAGTCCTATCTGGTGGAGAGACTTCCGATCGCTTCTACATCTCCAATGGTGTGAAACAAGGCTGTGTCTTCGCTCCGGTACTATTCAACCTATTTTTCACACAAATATTACAAACATGCTGTGATGGATCTAGACCTGGGCGTCTACATCAAATACCGACTGGATGGCTCACTATTCGACCTTCGCCTCCTGACTGCAAAAACAAAGACAACAGAGAGACTCATCCTGGAAGCTCTCTTTGCAGATGACTGTGCTCTCATGGCCCACCAAGAAAATCATCTTCAAACCATTGTGGACAGGTTTTCCACCACAACAAAACTGTTTGGCCTGACTATCAGCCTCAGCAAAACAGAGATGCTGTTCCAACCTGCACCAGGGAGGCCAAGGAACCAGCCATGCATTACAATCGACAGCACGCAGCTTTCTAACGTCAACACTTTCAAGTACCTGGGCAGCACCATCACCAACGACGGGTCCCTAGACCATGAGATCAATGCCAGGATCCAAAAGGCCAGCCAGGCACTTGGGCGGCTGCGCTGCAAAGTCCTCCAACACAGAGGTGTAAGCACTGCGACGAAGCTCAAAGTGTATAATGCAGTGGTCCTCAGCTCGCTCCTGAACAGTTGCGAGACATGAACACTGTACCGGAAGCACATGAAACAACTGGAGCAATTCCACCAACGCTCTCTCCAGTCAATCATGAGGATCCAATGGCAGGACTGAATCACCAATCAGGAAGTCCTCGACAGAGCCAACTCCACCAGCATCGAAGTCCTGGTCCTCAAAACCCAGCTATGATGGTCTGGACACGTCATCCGCATGGACCCACAGTGAATACCAAGACAGGTATTCTATGGTGAACTGTCAGCTGGACTCAGGAAACAAGGCCGACCAAAGAAAAGATTCAAGGATCAGCTAAAGTCCAACTTGAAGTGGGCTGGCATTACACCAAAGCAACTAGAACTCGCTGCCTCTGATAGAAGCAGCTGGCGAACCCACATTAACCGACGTCGACGTCTTGCCGCTGCTCGTGAACGCCAACACCAGGCCACAACCGCACCTCCCGTAACAACTGGCGTCCCATGCCCCATGTGCCACAAACTCTGCGCCTCAGCCTTTGGACTCCAAAGCCACATGAGGTTACATCAATAGATGATAATGCACAAAGACAATAGTCATTCTCTGTCACCGAGAGACTACCACTATACTATATAGGTACATGCATTTATCTACCTACCCATCAATCCATCTATCTATCCATCCATCCATCTATCTATCTATCTATCTATCTATCTATCTATCTATCTATCTATCTATCTATTTGTCTGTCTGTCTGTCTGTCTATGGCTATTCTAGGCATGGTGTCCAACCCTTAAATCTGGATGTCCTACTCAGGATAAGCTTCATCTTATTTTTGTTCCTGGGTTCCTAGGCCTCATCTCTATACTCTTTATTTTAAGTCTGGATAAAGTGGCTTATTGAATAGAGAAACATCTTAGATTCAAGTCCTGATTCTGTAACAATTAAAATTAAATCTCAAATAATAGAATATTATATTTTAGGAGATTTATTAATGATCATTAGAAATCAAAGAATAAAGAGGATACAAAATCAATACCATGTGCTCATGGCTGATCAGCCCATTTAAACTCCCCACACTTAGCTTACTACTGCCACCATGCTGGCTGCAAGCCCAAGAAAGAGCCAAGAGGACCACCCACTCACTAATATCCTCTGTCTACAGGAAGTACATAACAACAAGAAGTCAGTGGGCTCCTGGGAAATGTAGTTCTTTTTTAGGGTAACATTTTCAATTATACATTGCCCCTTGAGATCCATGGAAGACCAGTCTCTCCAATGGATCTTGTAAACGTAATCAACTTTGAAATTATAATAATTTAAGGATAAGAGGAAAAGAGAGCAAACCCAATGATTACTAGGCACATTGACAAAAAGCCAGTTAGGGGACAGTCCCCTTCAGCAGAAGAGTATACATACAAAAACAAATGCATCCAACCCCACACAGTTCAAATCACCACATCCCAAAGTTCACTCTGTATCTTCTGGTGTAGTGTGTGGTCTGTGGAGGCATCTTCATGGTGCCTTTTCCAAACAGTTCACTTTCTGAATTTGGAGAGGTATCATGTTTCTTAACCTAAAATTACTCTCAAAAGAGTTTAAACTTTGCATTTTAGAATAATAATACATTCCCCCCTGAAGAGGGTGTTAAAAAACATAGGGATCACTTAGGGATGCATGGCTGAGTTATGAGGTATATGAATCAATTGGCAAGAGAAATAAAAAACATTTTAAAAATCCAAATAAAAGAGAAACAAAAACAACAATAATAGAGTTTTAAAAATAAAAAAATATATAGCTTACAATCATTGACACACTGTGTCAGCTAAGGAAAGGTTTCCCACCCAAAAATGAGATCCATTTTCTTTTCAAACTTGACCATGATGCACTGTTTACAAAATAACAGTTTTTATAAAGAACAATAGTACAACAGGTAATGCACATTCAAGAAGTATCAAAATCCCCAAAGTTACAATAGCCCATTTAATGACAATAGCAAACAAACCCACTATCATATTTTACATGAGTCTGCTGTATGACATTTATAGCTAAAGGATACTTGTCACAGGTTTTTCAGGTGTAGTAAATCTTTCAACCTTGGGTGAGATGTTTTTATAATTTTTATTTTTTATTTTTTTAAACCCCTTACCTTCCACCTTGGAGTCAATACTATGTATTGGCTCCAAGGCAAAAGAGTGGTAAGGGCTAGGCAATGGAGGTTAAGTGACTTGCCCAGGGTCACACAGCTAGGAATCTGAGGCCAGATTTGAACCTAGGACCTCCCATCTCTAGGCCTGGTTCTCAACCCACTGAGCCACCCAGCTAGCTGCCCGCTAGATATTTTTAAACAAAGTAAAACTTATTTGGGTCTAGAACATTACTAAGAAATCTAAATTGTTCTGTTAGAAGTAAATTAAACTGAAGAGCTACAAATGAGAGATGCTCCTTCTTGAGTGCCATCTAGGGGTACCATGCCCTAGGATCAACTTCCCAGCTTCTTTGGTATGAGACTATTATGTCTCATCCATTCATATTTTTACAAATGCGTGAGGTGGGGCTTATAATTTTACTTCACTTCAGCTACTAAAATGGAGCTTTTACTTCTTATTACAAATAACTCAGAGGTAGGCAAAATAATCAGAGTTGTTCAAAAAATTGTTTTAATGATGTCTGAAGACTCCTTAAAATCAGTTTGAGATATTTAGCTCATTAAATTTATCAAAGATTATTAACCAGGTTGATGAAGTCCATTCATTATCTGTGTGACAATTTAGAAAGCCAAAATAGAAGAAAAAGTTGTTTTTATATGGGCTTATTCACTAATATTTGTTCAGTATAGTTATAGGGGAAAGGTAACAAAATATATCAGTAGTTAAAACACAGTAGATTAAACCAATTCAGTGTAGCAGAATAGTATTGAATACATTAATATATGAACTTAAAACAACAAAATTAAATCTTAAAGCAGAAATCAGCAAAATATAATAAAATACAGAGACTTTCATAAAACAATGTAATCTGAAAAGGCTTAAAAAAAAGAGCCAAGAGGACCACCCATTTGCTAATATCATCTGTCTACAGGAAGTACATAACGACACGAAGTCAGTGGGGTCTGAGGCCAGATTTGAACCTAGGACCTTCCATTTTCAGACCTGGCTCTCAATCCACTGAACAACCCAGCTGCCCCCTATAACATTTATACTAATTCTCTCCATTTCATAATCAATCCAGTTGCACCCACCATGTACAATGTACTAAGGTAAGCCGTGGAATTTTTTTTTTAAACACTTACCTTCCGTCTTGAAGTCAATACTGTGTATTGGCTCCAAGGCAGAAGAGTGGTAAGGGCTAGGCAATGGGGGTCAAGTGACTTGCCCAGGGTCACACAGCTGGGAAGTGTCTGAGGCCAGATTTGAACCTAGGACCTCCTGTCTCTAGGCCTAGCTCTCAATCCATAGAGCTACCCAGCTGCCCCCGGAATTTTTTTAAAAGGCGAAAACCTATCTCTGATGTCAAGGAAATTATAAACTAACAGAGGAGACAACATGCAATCAAGATATATACGCAACATATTAGAGCTAATAAAAAGAAAGGAATCCGTTTTATTAACTTTCTTGAAGAAGATGAGCTTTTAGCTGGGACACAGAAAAGCCAATAAAGCCAAGGGATGGAAGAAAAACCCAGGCATGTGCATGTGGGACAGTGAATGAGAATGCCCAGAGCCAAGAGATGGAATGTCTTGTGCAAAGAACAGAAATGACCTGCTGAGGCCTGAACTTTAAGAAGATTCATTTGGCAACAGAGTAGAAAATGGTCTGGAATGGAAAGAGACTTGAGGCAGGTTTACTAGCAGTCTATTGCAATAGTCCAGGGAATGAGGTGATGAGAGTCTTCACAAGGGTGGTGGCAGTGTAAGGAGAAAGAAGAGGCATGTAGTAGACAGTTTACAAATGAAAAAGGACTACATAGGTCTCCTAGTCCAACACTCATTTACTGGTGCAAAAATGGTGGCCCAGGGTGGTTACGTGATTTACTCACTCTATAAGTTTCTGACTTACAAGCTTATTATGGATCTAAAGGTTCAGTGCCATTATCCAGTCCACCAGCTAGCTGTCTATCTTCAGAAAGACTCCAGCTTGGAAAAAGTAATATACTTCTTGCCCTTGGGAAGCCTGAAGAACTCAAATTATCATCCTCAAATAATCTTTTTTAGCATATGAATTTATGTACCAGTCTTCATCTAGTAAGTTGTAAGTAAAATCTCCCTTAGGAGAAGCAGCCTTTTTTCCCTTGTGTTTCCCCAGCCCTTGGGCACAGTACCTATCATACAGTAGCTTGATTTGTTTGTATTTTGCTTTTCTAAAGTGATACTTACTTTGAAAGCTTAGCAAGAGGGGGCAGCTGGGTGGTTCAGTGGGTAGAGAGCCAGGTTCAGAGACAGGAGGTCCTGGGTTCAAATCTGGCCTCAGACACTTCCTAGCTGTGTGGCCCTGAGCAAGTCACTTAACCCCCATTGCCTAGCCCTTACTGCTCTTCTGCCTTGTGTGTGTAGTGTAATCTCGGTGTCTGTACCCCAAAGTCACTCTAACAAGCAGACAGGAAACTTTGATAAGATGTTGACAGGATGCAGCTTTATTTGGAGAAAACATCAGGGAAGGGGTGGGAGGGAGGGTAAGGGAAAGAAAAGGGATTCTGCCCACACAAGCTGCTTGCTGGGGGCAAAAATGTTCTCTGTGTGTGTGTAATCAGAGACTTTCGTAATCATAATATCGTATCATATCATAATCATAATATTACATATGCATAATAATGTAAGATTCCCATCCCCCTCTCTTATCCAACCCTGTACGAGGGTGGGCTGTGACATTCACAGTCCTGAGTGGGTGGTTTTCAACATTATATACTCTAAAGACCCCCATGACCAAAGCCCTTGACTCTCATGCAATTTTCAACATGGCGCAGTAGATACATTTGAAACTCCGTGCTGCTTCTTCCTTTTCTTATCTCATCCTTTTCCTGGAAGCAGCTCGCTTCCCAGGCTACAAGTAAACTCTTGTCAAAGTTTTTGAAACTACGTCCGGAAACCAAAAACGTTTAGGGGGGCCAGTTTTATTCTAAGAAAGAGTAATACTAAGAGGTCTTGAAAACTGGACTTACAAGCCAAATGCTACTCTGAGAATGACACTGTATAAATGGAAATTTGGAGCCTTGGCTCTTCATCCCCCAGAAGTCCCTTAGTATTTCCCCAAATTCCCTTTAATGTCTCCTGTGCCTCCCCTTTGTGTGATCAAGTTATTGTTCTATAAGTGACTGTAATTCCTCCCTCATCCTATTTTTAACTTGCGACCAGGCTGAGCTCAGGTAGCTTTTTTTATTTTAGTTATTATTAATAAAAATTTTAAAATACAATACCTAGTTATTGAATATTAATTTTTAAACCTTAATCTTCTGTCTTGGAATCAATACTGTGTATTGGTTCCAAAGCAGAAGAGGGGTAAGGGCTAAGCAAGAGGAGTTAAGTGACTTGCCCAGGGTCACTCAGCTAGGAAGTGTCTGAGGCCATATTTGAACCCAGGACCTCCCATCTCTAGGCCTGGCTCTCCATCCACTGAGCTCCCCAGCTGCCCCTGTTCTGGATCATTTCTAAGCCTCAGATGGAGAGGGTTCAAGGCCTTTGTTCTCACAGCATTGTCTCTGTCTTCTTTCTGGGACCCTTCAGAGCAGGGAAGGGTCAAACCATAGTAGGTTCGCAGTTAGTGTTGGGACACTGAAGGGATGAATGGTTGGCTGGGTATCAAGCACAGAGACGTGACTTGTTCCACTACACACCTCATGGCCTCCACTTGTCTGGGAGGTTTTTCTCAAAGGGTCTGCTGTGGAAGTCTCCCTCCCTTCTAATTCCCAGAGACTTTCTCGAGCCTTCTCTCTCTTGAATCCTGTCCTAGGAATTCTGCCTTCGTAGGACAGAGGGGAGAGAGTCTGGGCGTTCCGTGACAGTTGGCCAGGCTAGTTCACGTGAAGGCAATGGAGAAAGCATCGGAAACCTTATCAGAAGACAGCGACTCCTTGTCCCCTAAAGACAGTAAAAGGCAGACGCTCCTGAAACCCAGTCTGAAAAACAGCATACAAAAGAGGAGTATAAGTATGTCGTGGGCCCCAGGATCGAAGTCTGACGTCAGAAACTTGCCTGCTAAGCATGGAGGTGAGAAACCAGGGATGGGAAGAGAGAGGGAGGCCTCTGGATTGGGCTGGGCTTTTCTGGAGTTTAGGGTAGACGGGGCAGCCCTTGTTTGGGGGGACATGGCTCGAGATGAGGTGGGGCTCTGGGGATGGAAGGTGGAAGGCAGGGATTGCATCACTCCAAGCCGAGAAAGAGCCTGTTGTTTGCAGGCTGAGCTCTGAGATTTAGGGGATGTGCAGGGGGAGGAGTAGGGAATGAAAGCTCATGAACAAGGACAAAATCAGGGTGTTTGAGAGAGGTACAAGGCTTAGCCCATAGGCCAAGGGCCAGCAGTGAAAGGCTGGTGGTTTTCTAGGGTTCAGGATGACATTAGGGCTAGGCTCATGGGACCTCAGAAGACGAAGATGCGAGTGACAGAGATGAATGATTATGCCTCAAGAAATGGAAGCCACCTCAGTCATCATCTCCCCTCTCTCTTCTCTCCCCTCCCCTCAAACTTGACTCTTTCTCTTTATATTCCCGTTTTTGTAAATAGCCCCACCATCTTCCCTGGCATCCCCCCCCATCTATCTATTCATGTTGTTTAAAACGTATTTTATTTGGGGGCAGCTGGGTGGCTCAGTGGATGGAGAGCCAGGCCTAGAGACAGGAGGTCCTGGGTTCAAATCTGGCCTCAGACTCTTCCCAGCTGTGTTACCCTGGGCAAGTCACCTGACCCCCCTTGCCTAGCCACTCTTCTGCCTTGGAACCAATACATGGGATTGATTCCAAGACGGAAGGAAAGGGTTTTAAATAATTAAAAAAAAAAACAAGTCAAGCAGAACTTTCTAATGCATCTGCCATAATGGACAGGAAATGTGGTATTCTCCAAATCGGTCATTTGAAACAATAGTGATCATTGTACTTGATTGAGGACTTTTAATCTTGGAGGGTTTTCTTCAGTCATATTAGTATAGTCATTGCACGTATTATGTTTCTGCTTCTGCTTTTCTCATGCTAAACCCATTCCAAAAGTCTCCCATGTTTCCGTGAACTCTCCATTTTCAGTGCTTCTTTGAGAGAAGTGATTCTTAACATGGAGTCTGTGAGCTTGTTTTCTTTGCAGATAACTATTGCAACATCACTGGCTTCCTTTGTAATTCTATGCGTTTATTTTGTACATTTAAAGACAATATTGGGAGAAGGAATCCACAGACTCTATCAGATTGCTCTATTATATTTAAGCCCCTTGAGGGGAAAGACTATCTTCGGCCTCTTTTGCACCCCCAATGCTTAGCACAATGCCTGGCACATGGTAGGCACTAGATAAATGTTTATTAATGGATTAGAAGAGGTTTGTGACCCAAAGAGATTAAGAACCTGTATTATAGAGAAATGTTATTATATCCATATCCTGAGAGATGACAGACTCAATTGTAAGGGTTACAAATTAAAGATTTGGACTAAATATACAAAATGTGGTCGCCAGAAATTATTACTCAAATCAGAATGATTTGATAGCAATTTATTTATAAAATAGAGGGAAAGAGAGAAAGTAAGGAAATGAGAGAGAGTAGCTATTTACTCTGGCCTGGTCAGAACCAGGCAGGGCTTTGGAGGCCCCAGCAAAGGGGCCCAGAAGTAAATTAAACAAGGGTTTTAGACAAGGGGCCTCTCCAGAGACTAGTACCTCCAGAGAAGCCGGGAAAGAGAGTCAGCCTTTTTCATTAACCCACATAGTAGTTCTAAGGGAAAATCTAAGAGCAGTACGAAGTCTCCAAGCTGGAGCTTCTTCAAGGTCAGGTTCCCAGGCGAAAGAGCTGGTCACAGGAAGTTCTTGCCACTTTTAAAGACCCTCCCTTTTGTCACTTCCTGTGCCTCCCTTCCACTTTTCATGGACCAATGGCAGTTGTAGTTTTTCTTAGGACTGCCCAAGGCGCAATCAGTGGGTTTCTGAATCATCACTCACTATAGCACATGTGGGTCACAGACCTCCCCCACTTAAGGATAAGTGGGGTGTATACGCTTCTGGTGACTAAATCTAAAAATGGGCAGAGAAGAATTAATCTCATCTTCACACAATGCAGATTGAGTATATTATGTGTGTATAATATCTATATTTGGACATGGCCAATGCAGGAATTTGTTTTGCTTGACTAAACAATGTTTCAAACAGCAAAGTTTTGTTCCCCCTCCAATGGGGAGAATGGTAGGAGAGAAGCATATTTGTTGATTGACAAAAAAATAAAATTTAATTAAAACTTTTTTAAATATCAAAAGGGAAAAAATCATATGCAACAATTTGTTCAGTCATTCCCCATAGATGGACAACTATTTTACTCTGTTTTGTTTTGTTGGGGTTTTTGCTACTACAAAGAGTGATACCATGAAAATTGTGTCTTTCATTGACTTAGGGCAATGACAGTGAACCTTTTAGAGGAAGAGTATGGGCTGTGACCCTCCCTCTCACTGAGTGCAGGGTATTCCCTGCCCTGCCCCTTACCCCACACAGGGGAGGGAGGAAGCGTTCCCACTGGGCTGATGGGCAGAGGGGAGTGGGTGAAGTGAAAAAAATGTCCTCATTGCAGGTAAAGAAAGAGAGGGGAGTGGCCAAAGTGTTCTGCTCCCCTCCAGCTCTGCCACCTGTGAGCTGCTCACCTAACCCCCTGTGTGCTCCCATTGGGATGCTGGGTGGAGGGCAAGCGATGTAGAAAAATCTCATCAGGCAAAGTGGAGAGGGAGAGGGGAATAGCTCTACCTCTCCAGTAATGAACTCTGGGGATGGGGATGGGGAGGGAGGATAGCTGAGTACCCACAGAGAATGCTCTGCATGCCATCTTCGGCACCTGTGCCATAGGATCACTGTCTTGGGGTATCTGCTGAATAGTGGGATTGTTGAGTCAAAGAATGTGAGCAGTTTAGTAACTTTCTAACATAACTCCAAATAGATTTCTAGAACATTAGAACAATTTGCAGCTACACCAACAATGTATTAGTACACTATCTTCCTATAGCTTTTATGATACTATTTTCATATCTTACTATCATTGCTAGCTTGATGCGTGTACAGTGACACCTGCTATTTTCATTTATATAATTTGTAATTTGAACTATTCTTCCATGAGCTGGTTGCTAGATTATCATTCATCTTTTGAAAAATGTTTGCACATATCTTTTGACCATTTGTCTACTGGACAATAGCTCTTAATTATATATATATATATATATATATACATATATATATTTAGATCAGTTGTTTATATATTTGGAGTATCAGGCTTCTATTAGAGATGTTTCAGTCTGAACCTTTCTAGTGAATAGTTAACATCTTATCATAATTTTGTTAAAAAGATCTTTTATGTTTGAATCACTGAAATTATTTCTTTTTCAATCTTCTTATCTTTTATAATCTATCTCTTATCTAGTTATAAATTCTCTTTCCACCCCTAGATTACAATAAAGATAAACCTTCAGTGTTTCTTTCCTTTTTGCAGGGTATGTCCTTTTCTATTCAGATCACTTTTATATTTGGAATTTATTATGGCATAGGGTGCAAGAGAATGGTCTAAATCTATTTTCTTTTTTTTTTTTAACCCTTACCTTCCATCTTATAATCAATACTGTGTATTGGTTCTAAGGCAGAAGAATGGTAAGGGCTAGGCAATGGGGGTCAAGTGACTTGCCCAGGGTCACACAGCTAGGAAGTGGCTGAGGCCAGGTTTGAACCCACGACCTCCCATCTTTCTCAATCCACTGAGCCACCCAGCTTCCCCCTAAATCTATTTTCTACCATTTTTTTCTCCCAGAAAATTCTTTGTAATATATAAGACCTTCTCCTAGTACTTTGTGATTTGGGGTTTCTGGAACACTGGACTACTCTGGTTATGTTTTTCAAGGTCATGCTTACCTAATCTGTCTCAGTGATCTATTTTTTTAATCAGACCAAAAAGTTTTTGAAGATTACTGTATTAAAGTGTTGATGTGTAATGCCAAGCCTCTTTCACTCCTGATCTTTTCCTTTCTTTCCCTGATCACCTTGGGAAACAAACCTAATATTGGTATTGTTGGGTGAAAGAGTATACACAGTTTTATAACTCTGGGCATCATTTCAGATTATTCTCTAAAATGGTATGATAAATTCACAGTTCCACTGACAATGTTTCATGTGATTATATATAGCTTTGATTTCTTCATTCAAAAACTGCCTTTGACCATTTGTTAATTGGGAATGACTTATGTTCTTATATATTTGATAAATATCCCCATATATTTATGGGGAACCTTTGAGACCTTTATCCATGAAACTCCTATAATTACTCCACCTCACCTCCCAATGCTTTCCCTTTAATCTCCTTTCACTCTCTAAAACTTAAGTCATATTCTCTCTTTTGGAAAGACAATGTGGCATAATGGCAGTTGAGCTGGACTTGGCTACTTTCAACATTGGTGACTTTGGGCAAATGATGTCCTTTTTCTGGTCCTCCATTTTCTCTTCTGCAAAATGAAGGCAGCCTAGATGACCTTTAAGATTCTTCCCAACTCTAAACTCAGTGACATACTCAAAATCCTGCTGAATTCAATTCAATTCACTTCAACCACATTCACAAATATTTGCCTTATGCTAGGTGATGGGGAATACAAAGATAAAGATAAAACAGGTCCTTTTGAAAAAACACAAACTAATTACTTTGATGAAGGGGAAAGTGAGATAAGTGCCAAGGAAAGCCAGGGAAAGTGCTATGAAAAAATCTGAGGGAGGAAAAAACCCTTTTATCCATTGGGGAGGGGTAAAAATTAAATTAGTCTTATTTTAATAATTAGAGGGAAGAGATTCAAGGAAAACTTCATAGAAGTGAATGAGGTCTGACAAAAGAGAGAGATGTTCCTCTGGTAATGAGGAAGGGTTTCTCTTCTAGACTCCAGGGATGGTATCAACAAAGGTACATCAGCAAAAGGCAGGATAAAAATGAAGTGTTACGGGGGCAGCTGTGTAGCTCAGTGGATTGTGAGCCAGGCCTAGAGATGGGAGGTCCTAGGTTCAAATCTGGCCTCAGACACTTCCCAGCTGTGTGACCCTGGGCAAGTCACTTGACCCCCATTGCCTAGCCCTTACCACTCTTCTGCCTTGGAGCCAACACATGGTATTGACTCCAAGATGGAAGGTAAAGGTTTAAAAAAAAATGAAGTGTTACTTCCCCGACTGACTCTCACACATTTCCTGTCCATAACTTTTTTTTTTTTTCTGGAGTTAGAGTCAGAGATGAGGAGAGGGTTGAGTGTGAAATGGGGATGAAGTTATGGAGTGGGATTGGAGGAGAGGAGATGAGAAGATAGTGACAGAGATGAAATGGGGTGAGCTGGGATGAAGACAGAGAGAAAAGTGTAGATGGAGCAAGGGGAAAGAACTAGGAATCCGAATAAGGCGTGTTGTTGAGGATGGGCTTGGGAACAAAGAGATGGGTCGGGACTGAATGGGTCAGGACTGGATCTAATGAATATGCATCTTCTCACAATTCCTTTATAGCCGTCTCTTCCCCAGATTATACTTCTAGAAGTCCTGCAGACATCTGGAGAGAAAGTCGATTTGTCCTAAGGGCCTGGGCTCTCACCGTGAGTGCTTTAGGCTTTTTTCCACTTCTCTCTTTGGCTGATGGACGACTGGCTGTCATTGAAGTGTCAGACTTTCACAGTGAAGTCTTGGGCTACTGGACCAACTGTAAACAGCATTTCTGCCCAAACCTAGGCAAAGTCACAGGTGTGGAAGAGAACCTCAGGCAGGTGGGGCTGTGGGATGGCAGAGGAAAGGAGAATGACAGGGCTCAAAAATTCCTAACCATCTTTCCTATATCTAAGTCCATCCCTACCCCATTGTCATCCCCATCCCAAACTCCACACAGAGGGCCAGTTTGGGAGGAAACTGACCAGTGGCTTTACCAATATCCCTCCTCCTCTCCAGTGAGTAAACACCTAGGAATGGGCTTCATGTTTCTTGCCCTGGCCAGCCAGACCTTCTGCCTCCTTTTCATGGGCTTCTCTTTCCGACCCATCTTCCGAAGAATCAGTCGCTGCGATTTGGTCTTTGCTGTCCTCCACTTTAACAATGGTAGGACACATCTGCGGTCAGACCTGAGGTGCAACAAAAGGGAGGAATGGGATTGGTCCAGGGTGGGAAGAGGTGATTCCTCCTGAGGGAGGAGAATTATTAAGCACTTGGGTTAAGGAGACATCAGTTGGGAGGGGGAAAAGAGGCATGATTCTAAGGCCATCATATGAATCTTTGAACTTCATCTGGGCTTAGTTCTCCTTGGCAGTTTTTCTCAGCCTTACTTATATCTGGGTTTCTCTCTGTTTCCCTCTCAGAGTCTCTCTGGTCCATATCCCACTTCAGGTGAATCTATCTGTCCTCCGGGTGTCCCTCTTTCTTGGTTTGTCTCCATGTGTTTGTCTTTCTACGATCGTTTTGTTTTGTTGTACCCCATCTCTGTCTGTCTCTATTTCTGGCCTTTCCCTTTCTAACATCTCTGCTTTTCCCCCGTCTCTGTCTCTGTCTCTGGTCTTTCCCTCTCTAACGTCTCTGCTTTGTGGTGCCCCATCTCTGTCTCTCTCTGGTCTTTCCCTCTGCTGTCTCTGTTTTGTTGTGTCCCATCTCTGTCTATGGTCTTTCCCTTTCTAAAGTCTCTGTTTTGTTATGTCCCATCTCTGCCTCTGTCTCTGTCTCTGGTTTTTCCCTCTCTAACATCTCTGCTTTGTGGTGCCCCATCTCTGTCTCTGTCTCTGCTTCTGTTCTTTCCCTCTCTAAAGTCTCTGTTTTTCTGTGTCCCATCTCTGCCTCTGTCTCTGTCTCTGGTCTTTCCCTCTCTAACGTCTCTGCTTTGTGGTGCACCATCTCTGTCTCTGTCTCTGTCTCTGTTTCTGTTCTTTCCCTCTCCAAAGTCTCTGTTTTTCTGTGTCCCATCTCTGCCTCTGTCTCTGTCTCTGGTTTTTCCCTCTCTAACATCTGTTTTGTTGTGTCCCATCTCTGCCTCTGTCTCTGTCTCTGGTTTTTCCCTCTCTAACATCTCTGCTTTGTAGTGCCCCATCTCTGTCTCTGTCTCTGTTTCTGTTCTTTCCCTCTCTAAAGTCTCTGTTTTTCTGTGTCCCATCTCTGCCTTTATCTCTGTCTCTGGTCTTTCCCTCTCTAACATCTCTGTTTTGTTGTGTCCCATCTCTGCCTCTGTCTCTGTCTCTGGTCTTTCCCTCTCTAACGTCTCTGCTTTGTTGTGCCTGTCCCCGTCCTTATTTTCGTGTCTCAGACAGGTGGGAGGTTCTCTTCTCTCTCTCTCTCTCTCTCTCTCTCTCTCTCTCTCTCTCTCTCTCTCTCTCTCTCTCTCTCTCTCTCTCTGTCTCTCTCTGTCTCTCTCTGTCTCTCTCTCTCTCTCTCTCTGTCTGTCTCTCTCTCTCTCTCTCTCTCTCTCTCTCTCTCTCTCTCTCTCTCTCTCTCTCTCTTTCTCTCTCTCTCTCTCTCTCTCTCTCTGGTCCTCTGCTCCCTTCATCTGTTAAAATGTCCCGTTGTTTCCATGGCCCCAAACTCTCGGACTTCTGGGACTGGGCCCTAAGTGGCTCTGTGGCCAGGCAGCGTCCCCCGCTTATAGCCTGCGAGTCTCTCAAGGCTCTCTATGTAGCTCTGCCTTTGTGTGTCTGGCCCCGCCGGAGCACAGGAGCCCTGATTTCCCTCAGTTTGCTGCTCTTCACTCTCGAATGCTGGAACCTCTACCCCATCGAGGTGCTCTACGTTACCCCGTACTACCTGTGCTGGGGTAGCGGCGTGATGCAATATATATCAGGTAAGCGGGGCAGGGGGGTGATGAGAGCGGGAAGAAGAGAAGAAACGAGGGAAATGGAGAGTGCAGGGGAACCGTGGGGGAGGAAGAAGCGAGCCGAGAACTGGAAGGAAGATCGCGGAAGCGTTGGGAGAAGACAGGTGGGGGTAGGGGGAGAGAAGTGAGGGCAAGAAGGATAGACAGAAGAGAGGAGGACAAATAGAGAAGGGGGAGGCGAGGGCGGGGACCAGAAGAACAGCAAAGAGGGGACGCAGTGGGAAGGGGTGGCCTCCACTCCCAGCTGCCCTTCCCTTGTCTCCCTCTCTCTCGGCACCCCTTCCCCTCCCTTTTCTCTGGGCGCCGCCCCAGCTGTGTCTCCCCTCCACCCCGCTCCAGGCGTCGTCTGCCTGTTCAACTACAAGCACAACCTCCCAGTTCCCTTTTCGCTCCCGAAGCTGAGCGTAATCTTCTCGTACCATCGAAGACACTCGAGCATCAGCCCGAACGATACATACTCCCTCGGCACCCGGCGCAGGACCTGCTTCCAATCTTTGCCTTAGAACTCCTTCTCGATGTCCTAACCAGCCCCGTGTCTCCTGCCTCCCGCCTTCCCGTCGTTACTGACTCCCCAATAAATCCCGCGCTTCAGCGCATCTCCGCCACCCAGATCTTTTTGTCTAGTGCATCTGGGCTACAGGCTAAAAAGGCCGAGGCGGGGGAAGGGCGAGTAAGTGGAAACAAAGGAAAAGCGTTATATCTGGACCCATTTCAGGACAGAGCAATCACTAAAATTTCCTGGGCCTCAGTTTCTTTAGTCGTAAAATGGGAGGGGAGTGGGGCTAGAAGTGATGAAATGCCTTCTCAGAGAGATGAGGGGAGAGCTCAAGTTGAATAGAAAGGTTTCTTATCCAGCCCAACTCTTTCCCTCCCCACCCCAGTCCTAGTTCCTTTTTCTAAGCTAGGTTCCAAGCACACATTATGTATGAGATCACATCCTGGGGGTGAGCATCAGCACAGATTTGATTGAGGAAAATGTGTAATCCACACAATTCAGCTCAATGGAGAAGATTTCTGGGATGAAAGAGAAAGATCAGGTCCAGGGGCCTGCAGGAGAAAATCCCTTTGCTCTCCAACTAATCTGGAAATCTAGGTACCTAGGTCCTTAATATTCCTATTTTGTAAAGGGACTCTTATTCAGCCTCCAAGTCTCTACCTCTTTAGAAAGGGGATTTCCCCAGCTCTATTCCAGAACCCAAATGCTCAATTCCCATTCCCTTCCCTCCTTAGTTACCCAGGCATCCTGATCTCACTGATCCTATCCCCATTAGAATGTCAAAAGTCCTGATTCCCCATTAATTGTCCCTTCAGAGACCTAGACATCCTGATCCCCAGATTCCTACCCTTTAGAAACCCAGGCATTCAGATTCCCCGGGGAGATGTCAGCAGGACAGCAGGGTAGAAGAAGAAGCAAAGAGGAGAAGCAGTGAGTTTAAACTCTATGTGACCAATGGGTCCAAATTTGGGAAGAAAGCTCCCTGAATCCCAGGGATCAAGCCTGGACATCTTCCTCTGAGACTGCCTCCCAGACCTCCTTCCCCTCCCCTCCCTTTCCCTTTTCCTTCTCCCACAGAGCCTGTAATGTCACTGTCAGCCAGCCAGGACTTTCAAGGTCCCAGAAGCCCTTTCTCTTTCTTCTTGACCATTTTGGCCCCAAATTCAGAGCCAACAGAATCCTGAACTATCCAGTTCACTGGGTGGCCTTGTATTGTGGTTGCCAAACTGTAAAGATTTAAAATTTGGGGGGAAACTAAGGCAGGTAGAAATTAGTTTCTCTCTGTAAGGAGTATATTTTTATGAGGTTTATTAAAGGTTAAAGATTAAAGAAAATACAGAATAAGAAAGCACATGTCTAGGCCCAAAGAGACCTAGACAACCTCACCTACATCATGAAAGAGATGTGTCTGCTCAGAAGCATAAGTAGGAAAGAGACCCAGTAGCCTTTACAGCCAGGTTAAATAGAAATTCTTGACCTCGGCCCAAGTGGAAATCTCAGTGAGATTAGAGGGCATTCTGGGAGCTAGCAAGGACTCCTGGGGATTGGAGTCCGGAGTTCAAGTCTCCATTTTTACAGGCTCTAGAGTGCCAGAGAAAGACCAATAGCCTAAAGAGCTTTGACTCAGGGGGAGCAGTGACAGGCATGGCAAACTGAGACAAAGAGAATGATAGCCAGAAAGACTGTAGGGACAGGGTCAGAGACAGTGAGAGGGCATGCTGAGGGAGATAAAAGGAGAAGGACAATCAGATGGGTGAGGATGGCAGAACTGTGAAAACAACAGAGGCGGGAAGACAAAGATAGATGACAGGGACAACTATAGACAGAGAACAGGAAAAGAACCCCACAGAGGTGGGACAGAAAGACAAGCTCCTTAACTCACTCAGTTTGGCATTGAGCAACAGTTAGTACACACTGATAATAACACCTCCACATGTGAAATTATTGGATTTGTACAAGGTGACCTGCCTTGATCTGAGGAACTAGCACAGTCAGAACCACCCCAAATCTGAAATCAAGGGGGTCTTGATTCTGAAGGGGAAATGGAACAAAGAAGAGAACTGAGGTATCCTGGAAAAGAGAAAGGGGAGGTCCTGGGAGGGAGCTGAGGACCAGGGCTTAGACAATAGATAGAAGGAAAACCAACTCTTTCCCTGCCCCCTTGGCTAGCCTGAATTCTCAGCCTCCCCTTTTGATTTTATAATTGGACAGAAACAGTCTTAAGACCAGGACTGAGAGCTGAGGTCCCCACTGTGAGGAAGGCTGGCACATAAGAAAAGTGCCAGGCTGAAGAGTGTGTGGAACTGATCACCTCGATGGGGGAGGGACCCCAGGACTTTGGAATCTTGAGGAGAAGACTCTGGCTGGTAGGAGAGTTGGTCTCTCTCAGTTGGGAGAAGCCGAAGAGAGAAGGTTGAAAAAGACTTTCTCCTGAGGGTTACTCCTCAGGGTTTTTTCCTGTCTGTGAGGTCATGGAATTTCACAGCCACCATGAAGCTCCCAATGGTCAAAGCAATAATACCACCTGCACACAGGCATACACCAGCAGGACCATTTATTGCATGATACGGGACCTTTATCATATTGAGGATTGTAAACCCCATACTGACCAGAGCCAAGGCCATGGCCACAAAAAGGAAGATAAAATCCTGACATGAAGGCCAGTGTTCAGCTGTTTCACCATGTGAGGAAAGACAAAGTTTGCAGCTTTTTTTGCTCACTTAGGCAATTTTTAACCAATTCATGGACACACTCTAAACTTAGGAGCTCTGAGAAAGACAATTCCCCACTGCCTGGTTGAGAACAATGTCACATAGCCTCTGCTGTCTCTTCAGCTCTTCTTGTCAATTCAGATTTATGGAGGAACAATCATTTTACGGGGTGCAGACAGATATGTCAACTCTTCAGGCCAAAGGGGGGCATTTCTCTGTGTGTATGTGTGTGACAAATTTGATTCTTGTGGGTTTACTGCTTCTTGTGGATCTGCTATTATGTTACTGGAGTGCACAGGTTTTACCATATCTTTTGGATCAGGTTCTTGTTTACCTACTCCCTCTTGTGAATCTGTTGACATAGAAACCATTCCCTCTTTGGTGGTATCTTCTGGGAATGACTTCAATATAGATCCACTTGCCCCTGTATCACTGAGATCTTTGTAACTCTGTTCTCCCATTTCTGTCCCAAGATATGGCTCTGGAGTCTCTTATAAATTAGCTATTATGGTATTTACACACACAGGTTTCCCATTATCCTCTTTACTTTCTTGCCTCCATGGTTTGTAATGCACATGTATAATTAGTAGATGTTTCAGGTTTTGTAGATGTTACAGTGTAATCTGCCATCCCCTCTTTAGTCATTCCACTCTCATTCAGTGCACTATTATTAACTAGCTTTGTATCACTTTGGACCACTGCTGTCTGTGAGCTACCAGCCTGCTCAGAGGACAGGTTTGTGTTTGTGTTCATTTCAAATTAAGAACTGCTTAGGTGATGTTTCACTATCAAAGACTCTTCTGTTCCCACTCCCTTCGATTGTTTTGCAGTCTCTGGTACAGGGAATAGATAGTCATTAGAATTTTGGTTCTGAACCAATCCCCAGGACTGGTATCTTTGAGTGTTATAAGATTTTGGATACAATCTTGTGGGTAAAAGTCTTTGGCTTTGGGATTTAAATGAGTTCTCCCCTCATTTCTCTTTCTTTCCCCTCCTAGATGTATAAATGTATCTGTTTCAAGATCATTTGCAAAAATGTATCATTTGTCAGAATGATCTGGATACTTAAATTGCTGTTTTAAAGATTTGCTCCCCCTGTTTGATTTTTCCACTGCCTAGGCCCATTCTGAAAGCGAAGAAATTTTCCAAAAAGGTTTTAATCTGTTCCTTACTTTTCTCCATTCAGTTTTGTGTGCCTGTATATTGTCATAATAAATGTAATGGTTCATGTCTGCTATTAAGTGTGTAATTTCTCTCTCCATCTCAATTATAGACTTTTGTTTTGTATTTAAGTTGCTTCCCTTGGCATCTTGCCCAACTATGTGTTTCTCCGCCATGAAATTTTAAAGTTTTCTTTTTCCTTTCTACCATTTCCCTCTTTTCACTTTATGCTTACGCCCTCCTGTTTCCTCCCTGGGATACCTTCCAAATTCATCTCTTTTTTACTAAATAATGCTAGAGCCTGGCATAATGTGGTATAATGATTATTCCTCAATATAACTTCTGAATAATGGGGTTTCGCTCCAGAAGCTATTGCTGCTTCCATGGATTTCAGGTCTGGGGTCTCCTGTTCTTTCAGTCTGCAGTGAGAGCAACACTGATTGCTATTAGAGTCCTGTCTCCCATAGTTTTTGTTATTATATACTTTTTCTTGATAATATGTATTTTGATCTTTCCCCTCTCTCCTATTTTGGCCCTTTTCATAGTGATGTTTCACTGGGCAGTTTCTTACTATGTGTCCCTGACGAGAACATAAAAAGCAAGTTCTGGTGTCTCTTTGCACCTTCTGTTGACTTTGAGGTGTCTTCTATTCTGTGTGGTTTGTCTGTTAAATTTCTTAATTGTAGCCCAGTTCTTAACCTCCTGTAATTCTTTCTGCCTTAATATTGCAGAGGTCTTTTCGAGCTTCTTTTTTCTTTTAGATCATCCTTTTCTTTTTCCTGATCTACTTTGTTATCATGGAGATAGGTGGCAACATCCCTAAGTTCATTAAGTGAGATGGTGTCAAACTTAGGGAAATAGTTCCTGAAGAAATCCCTCAAGGGCTTATCACAGCCCTTGAGAAATTGTCTCCTCACATGTGCCTCTGATTCTTTTGAATCAGGGTTAAAGCCCAATAGTCCCTCAGTTTTTGTTTTTGTTTTTTTCAATAAGGTGATCGATAAATGTGCTTGGGTGTTCATTTTTTTCTTGTGATAATCTGTCAAATTTTCCCTATGCATTGGGTCTTTCTAACAATTGCTTCATTCCCTGCAATAGATCCTCACAGCATTTTCTTAGATAAGTCATTGATCTTGGATTAGAAAAATCCAGATCTTCAGAAATTTCTGGCCAGCTCGTGAGTGAGAAACTATTTCTAGTTTGCTCAATAAAGTTTTTATGTTTCTGGGGCATAAAAAGTTCAGATAAAAGAATTTCTATATCCTCAAAATCTGGTTCAGAGAGGCAAAATGCTCTTTTTAGTTCTTTAATCTCAAGATAAGACTCTAATAAAAATTTAGCATGCATTTACATAAAGACTCTAAGTCATGGGTGATGGATGACTTATGAACCTTTGCATGTAAAATGCCAGAGTTATCAGTGACCTTAACTACATCATGCAAAGGCATAATCTTTTGAACCCCTAATGCATTTGCAAGATTGTTAGCAGATGCATTAGTTGGTGCCTCATTGTTTTGTGCCTGTATGTTATTGGCAAGGTCATTTCCCCCTATTGCCCCTAATGGTGTCCCAGTATTAGTATTAGTAACTACATTGTCCATATTAGTTTGTCCCATCACATCCCCAGTCTCCACATCGTTTCCCTTCCCCATGCCTTGTTTTCTCTTCATGTAATCCTGGCATATCTCAGTTATAATAGGGATCTGACAAAACAATGCTTCTAATCTATTATTGATGACTAGAGCATGTACAGTTTTCTTTTGGAAGATCAGGTTGGCAGCAGCTTTGATATTTTTTAAGATGTTAGTCACTGCCAAAAGTACAACATACATTTGGGGTATGATTTGCCAGAGGTAATTCACATCTAGATAATTCATTGGTAACTGTGTCCATTCCACAGTCATATTGGTTAATTTCCCCAGAACGTTGTCTATCATCCCTGCCACTGTATTATAAATGATACAGTAGCCCCAATAAATTGTAATTATTCTTACCACAGCAGACCACAATATTAGTTGTAACATGTTTCCCATTAGATCTTTCCTAGACTCTAATTGCCAGGAGTTAACGGTTAGAAAGTGGTTGTTATCTCCACAAGCTTTGCTTCTAACCAGGATCTAAAATGGCTAGATCCTATAAGCTGATAGCCCTGATACAGCCTCCCTTTTACAATGGCCTCTCTTCCTCAGTTTTCCAAATGACCAGAGTGGCAGTTGGTAACTGACTTGTACTCCCCCCACCAGGAATCAAGATGTTTTTGATCCTGTGTGGAAACTCCTGGGCAGAGCCAGTGACTATGGCTGCTAGCTCAGGAGTTACAACTGACTGTTGGTGACAGTGACAGTTGGTGACAATTGGTCACCAAAGATTTTTTTTAATTGAGTTCTTTTAAATCTGGGGTGCCAATTGTATTTGAGGCCTTGGCAGCCTGAGATCCCTGAGAAAAAGTCAGGTTGACTCACCCTGGGTTTGGGCCCTTGGCCACAGTTCAGACTCAGGGCAACAGGAGCTGAAGTAGTCGGACAGAGATTTAAAATGTCTTTCTCAGGTTTACTCTTCAATAGTCTTTTCAATTGGGAAATGTTGGGGGGAAAGATTTCCAGTCACAGACAGAAAAAAGTGAGTAACCCTCAGGAGAAATTCTTTTTGAACCTTCTCTCTTTGGCTTCTCCCAACTGAGAGAGACCAACCAAAAGTCTTCTTCTCCTCAAGATTCCAAAGTCCTGGGGCCCCTCCCCCATCGAGGTAATCAGTTCCACACACTCTTCAGCCTGGCACTTTTCTTATGTGCCAGCTTCTGTCACACCACACTGGGACTTGGGGGGCTAACTAGATAGGTGAACACCAACAAAAAAAAAGAAATGACTATCAGACCTTCAACGATCCATGGCCTCTGGGGCCACAATTCCCAAGTGGTCACCCCACAACTATCGTACAGGTGATTCTATCTCCCATTTCAGGTTCTTCCTTTCTCCCCCTTCCCACCTCAAGCTTCTTGAACATGTCCGTGTTGGTTTGGAGGATAGTAAGATTGTTTTTAGATCTGGCACCAAGTATCCTGAACAGCCTGAAGTCACTTTCAGCTGAGACTTCTGGCCAGATGCCTATAACTGCCAGCTGTCCCCTGGGCACTGCTGGCATTTAGTTTCTATCATTCCTCTGGACCCATGCCATCCCAATAAAAAAAACAAAGAAGGAAGAGAATAAATAGGAGGAATTAAAAGGAAATGGCAATGGTGTTTGGTGTTGATGTTGGCATTGGTATTGGTGTTGGTGTCGGTAGACCACAGTGGATGAGAGACAATGGAAGAGAACAGAGATGAGAGAAATGGGGGGAAGAAACAATTTTCCAAAACTGTTTTTGGCACTCCAAACCTTCAAAATCCAGGCTGATTTCTTTTTTTTCCCATCTTGCTCTCTGTAATTCAGGAAGACTACTTACCTTGCCCCTATTCCTTTCTCATCCATTTCAAAGCCATGTTCACTGCACTCTGGTTGCCCTCCTCATCACCCTCTCTCTCACTGGAACCTGCCCTGGGACCCTGGGCTCTAATAGATGAATTTTTGCCCTTGTTCAGATCCATCACCTGGCCATTTGCAAACTTAACTTTCTCCCTCATTTTCTAGCTCCTGTTATGTGTAAAATGTAAGCACCTTGAGGGCAGTTTATTTTAAATATGGGACAGTGAGGTGGTGTGGATAGAATTCTGGGGCTGGATTCTAGAAGATCTGAATTCAAATGTAGCTTCAGACACTAGTCAGGTGACCCTGGGTAAATCACTTAACCTCTGTTTTCCTTTTTCCTCATTTGCAAAATGAGGATAATAATATCTATATAATATCTATATAGTAATATCTAGTAACTATCTACCAGGGTTAGAAGAATTTTAAATGAGAGAATATTTATTAAAAAAAAATTCTTAGTACAATGCCTGGCACATATAAATGTTGTTTGTTTGTGCATGTGTACACACACATATACAAAAATATATATAAAGAAATATAAACAATAGCTAATATATATATATATACACATGTGAGCTATTGATTATATTTCTTTTTTTTTTAACCCTGACCTTCTTAGAACTGATACTAAGTATCAATTCCAAGGCAGAAGAATGGTAAGGACTAAGCAACTGGGGTTAAATGACTTGCCCAGGGTCACACAGCTAGGAAGTTTCTGAGGGCGGATTTGAACACTACATATCACATCTCTAGGCCTGGTTCTCTATCCACTGATCCACCTACCTTCCCCTAATTAAATTTTTATCCTCACACTTCTTATCAAGGTACCTAGAATATCACTTAATGAATCTATTTTTTATTCATTCACTTACTCACTCACTCACTCTTTCATTCATTCATTCATTCATGCATTCATTTCAGTGTCTTAAATATCAGCTTTTCTCCATGTCTGCAATGGTCTTCCTTTTCACACCTCTTCCTTTTGAAACCCATAGCACCCTTCAAGGCTAAATTCAAAGACTGCTTCCTTCAAGAGACCTTTACTGGGGGCAGCTAGGCAGCTGGGTAGCTCAGTGGATTGAGAGCCAGGCTTAGAGATGAGAGGTCCTAGGTTCAAATTCAGTTTGAACCTAGGCCCAGCTGTGTGACCCAGGGCAAGTCACTTGATGCTCATTGCCTAGCCCTTACCACTCTTCTGCCTTGGAACCAATACACAGTATTGATTCCAAGATGGAAGGCAAGGGTTTAAAAAAATTTTTTAAGAGACCTTTACTGACTCCCCTCATTATTTTGTCTCTCTCCCTCCTAGACATTTAAATTAATTTGTTTTTATTTTGCTAATATTTTGTATTTATTGATATGAAGATTAAATATAACTCTCCTCTGATTGCAAAGATTAAATTATAACTCCTGCCCATTTTTAGATCTAATCACCAAAAGTGTAAACATCCCACACAAACATTAAGTGGGAGATCTGTGAGCCATGTTTGTGATAGTGGGTGATAAATCAGAATAGACTGATAGCCTCCTGGGCAGTCCTAAATCAGGGCTTTAACTGTGATTGGTAGACATAGAATTAGGGGAAGGCTCAGGAAGTGACACAAGAGAAAATGTCTTTAAAAGGGAGTGACAACTTCCTGAATGCAGTTTTACTTGGAGTTCTTCATTCTTTGGAGTGGAGGCTGAAGGAGAAATCTGCTAACTGGACCTGAGACCCTGTTCCTGATGAGACTGTTGGACTGACACATGGTGAGTGAAAGAGCTGACTCCTTTCCTGGATATTTTCTGAAGAAACTAGCCTCAGGAGAGACTAGCCTCTTGAGAGAGTTTTTCCCAAGGTCCTTGGCTTTGCTGAGGCCAGCTAAGAACCAACTCTCCCTGCCCGAGTTGGACTAGGAGCTGCGAAGTAAATTACTTATTGCTTAGGCTAGATATCTTACCCTATCCTCTATCTGATTGTTCTTACTTCATTCTTTCTCCATTTTATAAATAAATTGTAAATAAATCTCTTTGGAATAAATTAAATTCCTAATGACCACACTCTTAAATAACCCAGTCTAACACTTTTATAAATAACCCCTTTTCCCCCCTACATTGATATAGAGACTGCTAGGGGTACAGTGATGAGTACTTGGCCAGGAATCAGAAAAATTTGAGTTCAAATCTGTTCTTAGATGCTTACTAGTTGACTGACTCTGGGTGAGTCAATGAACCCCCATTTGCCTGAGTTTCCCCATCTATAAAATTGATATGATAATGGTCTCTATCTCCCATGAGTTGTTGTGATACAATAATTGTTAAACCCTTAACATAGTGCCTGTCACATAGTAGATGCCATATGTTTTTGTTGTTCAGTTGTTTTTCTGAGGGCAGGAACTATTCCCAGTACTTACCACAGAGCCCAGTACTAAGTAAATGCTTCTGGAATGAGCTAGAGGTAAATAAGGGGGAATTAAGGTGAATTAGACAATTAAAGATAAACCAGGGATGAGCATGAGTGACAAGACTGGACAAGAAATAGAAGGGAAGGAGGTGATAGAATTGGATGCAGAAATGGAGGAAACTGGAATCTCCATCTAGGGCACTTAGCACAGTACCTGGTGGAGTGAGTGCCTAATAAACACTTCTTTACTGGCTGGCTGATTGGATAAAGAAAAGAATTGAATAAAAAGAACAGAAATAATGAAGAAGTGGAGGCAGTGATGGAATGGAGGTGAACAGGGAACATGGAGAAACAGAATGGTATAGCAGAAAGAGTAATGATAAGAGGAGCTGGGAAACCTGGGTTAAAACCCCACATCACACATCTAGTGACTGTGTATCTCCCAAGGAAGTCACCCCTCCCAGAGCCTCAACTGACTTATCTCTACAATGAAGAGAAAGCTGTGCCACTTGAATCACAATATAGTTGTAAGAAAGATGTAAATCTATGCTTTGTTACTATACTGGAAATAGAGAAGTATATGGTCTGGGAATGGCAGAATGAAGGCAAAATACCTTTGTATGCTTGTGTGCTCCAGTATGCTCAGGTATGACTTTAAATACAACAGCCAAAGGTGAAAAGGACTACATTTCCCAGGATGCCTGGACCAAGAACTTGACTATTCATAGGAGACATCAAATCTGGAGCTGAGCTATGGAAAATGGCTTCATGGGAAATAAAGCTTTTGCTTTCTTCCAATAACTATTTGCACTCTAGAATTGGCATTTAGTAATTTTGGGGGTTGCTTTTTTGCTTTTTGGGGTTGTTTGTTTTTTTACTATGCCTATTCCATGAGGGAATATTGGGAACATAGGGAAATAATGGAAGTCATTGCATTGGGAATTGGAAGAAAATATGGAGACCAGATATGGTCTATTTAACCTATACGCCTCATTTTTCTGAGAAGTCCAAGAAAATCCAAATGACTTTGTCCTAGGTCACACAACCCACACATAACCCAACCAAGCCCTCTGACTCCAAATCCAGTGTTCCTCTTACCACAACATATTACCACCTACAAACGGAGGTGGAAGAAAGAAGAGAATGGAATAGAAGAGAATGACATCCTGCCATGTTCTAGATAGTGAGGGCAGAGAAAATGTGTTACCTAATCTTTGCATCTTCATCACTGAGCGCAGATGAGAAAGAAGAGACAAATTCGAGGCAAAGAGAAGAAATTAGAGGAAAATGAGGGGAACCAAAGCATGGGGTTGTAGGGGAAGTAAGGTTAGAGATTGAAGATATTGTCTCTAAGCAGATACTTCTAGGCATACACAAGTGAAGACAGGCAACAGTGAAAAGAAGTGTTAGCACTGTTGTCTGAGGTCCTGGGTTAAAATCCTACCTTAATAGCTATTTTGGACTAGTCACTTCCCTTCTCTTTGCCTCAATTTTCTCACCTTTAAAATGGGAAGGCAAATGTTTATACCATCTACCCCACTGAATTATCATTAGTCCTGAAGAATAATGAGAAGAAATAGAAGGGTCGATAGGGATGTTTTTCAGCCCGCAACACAAATAGCAATAATATCTAGCATTTTTATAGCACCACAGTAAAATGTTTTACAAATTTTATCTCACTTAATCTTCACAACTCTGGGAAGAACTGCTATTATCATCCCCATTTTACAGATGAAGAAACTAAGGCAGACAGAAATTAAGCAATTGGTCCAGAGTCTCACAGCTAGGAAGTGTCTGAAAAATGGATTTGAACTTGTTTCCCTGACTCTGGGTTCAGCACTCCTCCCACTGTGCCCCCTAGCTTTTCTACTTTGCCTGCTCCACTCTGATCATACCATTCTTAGTCAGAGCCTGGCATATATAAGTGCTTATTACTTATTGACTTGACAGGAAGACACACGAATGCCAGGCAGACAGGTTTAAATTATAGTCTCAATTATATGATTACTTTGACAGAATCTCAGGGGACAGCTCCAGGTTCTTACAGTGATGGCATATGTCTTAGTTGATCTCCTGTTCTTTGGACTGGAGGGTAAAGAGGTTAGGTGTCTGTCTTGCCATAGGCAAGATGTCAGAGGGCCATCCCAATGTATCCACAAAGGAAGTATGAGTGGCTGTCAATGGGTTTCTTGTAGAGCAAAGGTCCTTCCAACTCAATTATTCTTCATTGTGTCACGAATCCAAGTCAAGTATTTGCATACTTTGGTGTAGACCCCTGGTTTGGTAGTGGTGTCACAGGGAACATCACCCCATGAGACAATACCTTGAAGAGTTCCCCCACAGACCAGGGGGCCTCCTGAGTCACCCTGTGGAAAGAAAAGGCAACAAAAAGAGATGTGCTATCCCAACCATCTTCCATCTCCATCCTCACCCCCTCTCCAATGACCCAGCTTCATCCCCATCTCCATCCTCTGTCCCTATCCCATCCGCATTCCCACTCCCACCATCGCCCCCATTTGCAAGCCTAAGCCCATTCCCACTCCCATCCCCATCCTCGTGTCCATCTCCAAGCATCAAACCACTCCCATTTCCCACCCCCCTGATATCTCCCCAAGAGAAGCAGCTGCTCCAAGGCTCAGACCTCGCAGGAGTCGGTGCCCCCTCCCTCAACACCAGCGCACACCATGGTGTCTGTCACCTGCCCAGGATAATCCCTGTTGCAGGAAGCAGCAGATATGATGCTGATGTTAGCACAATGCAAGGTGTCTGGAAGTTTCACTTTGGGCACAGGAGCTGTGAAGGGACCCAGAGTTTAGACTCTAGTTGCTAGAACCACATTGGGGCACCCGCTCCCATTTCTCCAGCTCACCTCCTAGATCCCGCCTTCTCTGGGACTTAAGGGTTAAGGGCTCATTATACCTTCATAGCCCCCACCCTCATCCCGTGTCCCTCCTCCGAGTCTCCAGGGGACTCAGGCATCCTAGTCTACAGCTTTACCCTTGAAATCCAGTTGTCCTAGGCTAGAATCCAGCCCCTGCAGAGATCTACACAGCAGTCCCCAAGCACTTTTGGCCATGGGTGACCCACTTCCCAACTCTTCTATGTCCCCCTCCTCCTCCATCCCTTCTTCCCCAAGTGTCCTGCCCTCTCCTACCTTAGCGACCCCGGCATCTGAGCCCCCCAGGCCCTCTTCCTCCTCGTCACGCACCTTTGTCACCCAAGCCCCTCTGGGTCTTGTTATTGGATTCGGCCACCAAGCCCCAACCTGAGACGACGCACTGCTCCCCGGTCCGGGGACAACGGACGGGCAGGGCCACGGGCTGGACGCTGTCCGAGAGGCTGGCGGGTCGGGCCAAGCGGAGGAGCATGATGTCATCGTGGTGGCCATGACCTTGGTAGCGAGGGTGGGGAAAAGCGTAGACCACTCCTCGCAGCTGCTCCATCCCGTCCCACACTCGCAGGTTGTGCTCCCCTAGCCGGACCCTCATCTTGCTGCGGGACAAAACAGTGGATCGTTTGGGGGCCATGCCCTGTACCCCAGGGCTAGCCCACGTAGGGTCCTCATTTCCCCTCCAGGACCCCAGACCTCCAGCTTCCCCAGCTGCGGTCCCCTAATGGACCCGAGAGTCGGCATTCCCATCTCCGGAGTAGGGTCTCAGGCAGCCTGATCCCAACCAAGCATCTCCATCCCCTCCATCCCGGCTTCACAGTCCTTTCAGCTGCCCCAGCCCACCCGGGATCTGTGTATCTCGAGTCTCCTCATCCCTCTAAGGGATGTAGCTGTCCATGCCCTAGACCAGCGTTTTATAAGTGGGGAAGTCGAGGCCCAGATCAGTTATTTATTTATTTATGCCCGGTCACACAGCCAATTAGTGGCAGGAAGTAGGAGAACCCAGTGCTCTTGGTCCCAAACCCCTCAAGGTCCCCTGGTGTCTGTCCCCTTGATACCTCCTAGAGGTCAGACCCCCATATCCATACCTGGTGTAGCAGTGGGCAGCAGTAAGCAGCCACTGGCTGGAGATGAGGGAAGCTCCACAGTTGAAGCGTCTCCCTTCGAAGAGAGCCACCTGCCATGGCTGGGAGTGGGGGGGACACTCCTCCCCACCCAGGACCTTGTCATTCCCCTGTGACACTTGAGGAGAGAAGGTCTGAGGTCAGTGAGGACATTGACACACCCCAGGAGGGCTTCCCCCCAGCCATGGATCAGACACACACACATGGGCAAAACAGGCACAGAAGTTACCCAACGTGCCCAAGAATTTCCCAGAGGTCTTACCACCATATTTTTTTGAGTTACCTGAATTTCAAAGAGAACAGTCTCCATTGGCTAACAAATTTCTGCTGTATCTCAGCATTTTGCTTTCTATTGACTCCAAACAGTGGCTTTAAAATCACCACTTCCATCCCAAAGTCACTGTAGCTTTCCAGCCCAACACGTATATCCCATCTACAGAGCCAAGTGATTTCCATTCTGAATCTTATCTTTTTTGTTCCGTTGGTTTTCTGTCCTGTCCAACTCTCCACAACCCCATCTGGGGCTTTCTTGGCAAAGATCCTGGAGTTGTTTGCCATTTCCTCTTCCAGCTCATTTTACAGAAGAGGAAATTGAGGCAAACAGTGAAGTAACTTGCCCTGGGTCACCCAGCTAATGTCTGAAGCCAGCTTTGAACTCATGAGGATGTTTTCCTGATTCTAAGCCCATTGCTCTAGGCACTGTGTAACCTAGTTTCCCCAATCTATTTCCTAGGACTCTTCTTTCCATTCTGCTCTCCAATATTTGGACCAAAATACACTTTAAAAAAAATTGGGGAGAAAAAGAAAGAAAAGGGGAGGACCCAGGACAAAGAGACAGGGACACACCCAGTTATGGAATGCTCAGGGTCTTGTACAAACATCCAGGAGCCAATACGCACCTAGCAAGGATATTGTGGCCGCAGTATATATATGATCATACTGAACAGTGACCTTTCGCAAGCATAGATGTGGGTGTGCACTCTCAAAGATATATGGGGGCAGTTTTGCTGGAGGTCAGGAATACACAAAGGCAAGGACATTGTCATGAGAGAGCAGACGGTATGGTAGGTACAGTATGAAAGACTGTCAAGAGGCCCTGCTGCCCCTCTGATCCTCAGTATCACCATCACTAAGGTCTCTTCCAGGTCTAGCTCTGGGATATCCCTGGATGATAAGATCAGTACATTGACAAAACCATGCAATACTTCTACACAGAACATTCTACATACATGAACATATGTGTAAGTAAAAGGTCATAAATGGGCACATATTGTATATGCTAGAACTGGAAGGCATCATGGAAGCTAACCTACAAGATGTTTGGGTCATAAGGGTCCTGAAAAGAGTGCATCCAAGTTGGAAGGGACATAGAATGACAAAACTGACAAGGACCCTGTAGAGAACATCAGGACTGGGAGGGAACTTAGAACATGGAAAGTCAAATGAGGAAGGGGCCTAAGAAGATAGAAAGTCAAAGGCAGGAGGGACCTAAAAACATGGAATGTCATAGGTGATAAGGATACCAGAACAGAGAATGTAAGAGATAGGAGAACCCTTGGAATATGGAATGTTGAAGTTGAGGAAAATCGTAGAAGATAGAATATAAAATATTATAGATGAGAGAAACCTTGGAGGCCAGCTAATTCAACCCCTGCATTTTGACAAAGAAGAAAATTGAGGCTCAGAGAAGGGAAAATTAAGATTGCCCAAGATCACATGACTAGAATAGAATGCCAACACTAGTTGAAACATTACCTCCTGACTCCAATTTCCAAGACTCGACTCCCTGGACAATGATATCAGAGAACCTAATGTCACCCATATACACAATATGTGTATATACATATATGTATATATATATGCATGTGTGTATGCACATATATGTGGTTATGGAAACAAAAGGTCATTCATAGACATATGTGTATCTATCTATCTATCTTGAAGTCAGAGACAGGGCAGGTAGGTGGCTCAGTGGACTGACAGCCAGTCAGGTCCTAGGTTTAAATGTGGCCTCAGACAATTCCTATCTATGTGACTCTGGATATGTCATTTAGTTCCTGTTGCCTAGCCCTTACTGTTCTGCCTTGGAACCAATATACAGTATTGATTCTAAGACAGAAGGTAGGAGAGAAAGAAAAGAAAGAAAGACAGAAAGAAAGAAAGAAAGAAAGAAAGAAAGAAAGAAAGAAAGAAAGAAAGAAAGAAAGAAAGAAAGAAAGAAAGAAAGAAAGAAAGAAAGAAAGAAAGAAAGAAAGAAAGAAAGAAAGAAAGAAAGAAAGAAAGAAAGAAAGAAAGAAAGAAAGAAAGAAAGAAAGAAAGAAAGAAAGAAAGAAAGAAAGAAAGAAAGAAAGAAAGAAAGAAAGAAAGAAAGAAAGAAAGAAAGAAAGAAAGAAAGAAAGAAAGAAAGAAAGAAAGAAAGAAAGAAAGAAAGAAAGAAAAAAAGAAAGAAAGAAAGAAAGAAAGAGAGAGAGAGAGAGAAAGAAAGAGAGAGAAAGAAAGAGAGAGAAAGAAAGAAAGAGAGAGAGAAAGAAAAAGAGGAAGAAAGGAAGGAAGGAAGGAAGGAAGGAAGGAAGGAAGGAAGGAAGGAAGGAAGGAAGGAAGGAAGGAAGGAAGCAAGGAAGGAAGCAAGAAAGCAAGGAAGCAAGGAAGGAAGGAAGCAAGGAAGCAAGGAAGGAAGCAAGGAAGCAAGGAAGGAAGGAAGGAAGCAAGGAAGGAAGGAAGGAAGGAAGCAAGCAAGGAAGGAAGGAAGGAAGGAAGGAAGCAAGGAAGGAAGGAAGGAAGGGAGAGAAAGAGAAATAAAAGAAAAAGAAAAAGGGAGGAAGGAAGGAAAGAAGGGAGGTGGAAAGAGAGAGGGAGGGAGGGAGGGAGGAAGAAACAAAGAAACAAAGTAAAGAAGAAAATGAGCTTAGCCATAGGTACATACATTAAAATGTCAAGTTACCTGTGACTTCATTAATGTAGGAAGAAACTCCTTCCAATGATGCACCTCATGGCCTGTCCACCTCACAGTCTATATTATTCAGCTCATAGGTTAGACCTGTAGAGTTGCCTTAGAGCCACAGAGGCCAAGCTGACTTGCCCATGGGAGCACAGCCAATAAGTATCAGAAGTGGGATTTAAGCTCAGGTGTTTCCTGGCTCTAGGTTGGCACTGATGCCCCTGCACTATGGAGCCTCTTGACAAAGGGTAGTGCAGCTGGATGGGTTAGGAGAGAGCTTTGAATCTAGAAAACCACAATGGGCCCTCAGGTCACTCTGGGCCAGAGAATTTACACTGATGGGAGCTATCCTCAGCATCAGAGCAGAGAACAAATGCAGCATCTCAGGGCTGGGAGGAACTTTAGGCCACAGAGTATCAGAACTGTGAAGACTGTTTCTAAGCCCCCTATTTTAAAGAAGACAAACTAGTTTGTGTGCAAACTTCAGACCAAGACAAAGAAGAATCAAGTAGAGAAGCTGGACTTAAACATCCCCAAAGAAAAGGCTGGGAGGGAGATACAAAGAGTGTTAGGAATTATCTTCATATCTACAGAGATTCCCTTAGTACAGGAGTGAGCATCTGTTTTGCTTGACCAGAGGGCAAAACTGGAGCCAGAGAGAGGAAAATGGAGCTTGCAGAGAGGCAGATTGCAGCTAGATATGAGGAAAAGCATTCTAATATTCAAAGACATTAAAAAAATGGAGCAAACAGCTTTGCAGAATAGTGAGCTGCCTATCACTGGAGGTCTTCAAATGTAGTCCAGATTATACATATCGCAGTTGCTTGTTGAGCAACAAGTTATGAACACAGAGGCTGAGATACATAGGCCCAGTTGCTGAATGGAACATATAAAATCACAAGTAGAGATGTATAAGTTCCAGATCACCAATATGTCTCTGAAAAAATCACAGACATTATCTACACATATATGGTTGCAGGTACGAACATATATGATTCAGGGTGGGGCAGTGGAAAGAGGATTTGATTTGGATTCAGAGCAGCTGGGTTTAAATCCTTGTTCCTCATTTACCACCTTGGACAAGTCCCTTCAACTTTGGGCTTTTGTTTCCTCATCTTTATAAGGAGGAGGTTGGACTAGTTGGATTCTGGGGTCCTTTGGAGCTCTGCATCTAGAGTTCTCTCTCTTTTGCTTCCTGGACAACTCCTGGCCTTGGACCCTTACCTCTACCTCTGTCCAAAGGCAACTTAGACCCGACCTATGGGTCCCTTGGATCTGACAGGGGACCTTCAATCATATTGCAGGGGTTTAGGCTTCCACCACACTCCCCCTACCCTTTCAAGTTCTTCTTTATGGATTCTTTCCCCGCCTTGGATATAAGCCTGTTATGACACAGAGTGGTTTTCCTTCTCTTTGAATCCATAGTGCTTGGCACAGAATAGGTACTTAATAAATTAAATTCTATCTATCTATCTATCTATCTATCTATCTATCTATCTATCTATCTATCTGTCTGTCTGTCTACTTATCCATCCATCCATCTATCTATCTATCTATCTATCTATCTATCTATCTATCTATCTATCTATCTATCTATCTATCTGTCTGTCTGTCTACTTATCCATCCATCTATCCATCTCTTTATCTATCCATCCATCTATCTATCTTATCTGTCTATCTATCCATCCATCTCTTTCTCTATCATCAATCCATCTATCTATGCATGTATCTTTGCCATTTTCAATCTATCTCTCACCAACCCATCTATCTGTCTAGTATCTCTACCACTGATCCATCCATCCATCCAGCTATTGTCTCTGTCTCTCCTATGATCTTATGAACATTTAAGGTCACAGATGAACATATGACTGCACCTTTGAACATACAAAGTCACAAACACCCTCGTAACTGTGGATGACCTAATTATGGACTCAAATAACAATCACAGTCATGGAACTGGACCTGAAGTCACAGCCACAGCCACAGCCATAGTCACACATACAAACTTGGATTTATATGAGGGTGTGGATCAAAATCATAGACTCAGCCACAAATGTGATCCAGGCCCTTTTCTCACCTGTAACTGTCAGGAGGAAGGAAAAGGTGAGGAGTCGATGCATGATGGGTCAGGGCCTTGGATGAGGCCCTTGACCTTGACTCTGGGTAAGAAATGAGAAATGGAATGCTGGGGAGTGGAAGGAAGAGAAATGGGCCCTTCCTCTTCTCTCCTCCCCCTCCCCCTCCCATCCCTTCCACAATCTTCTCCAGCACTCAGGTCTCCCCACTCCTCCCTTAGTCTCAAGCCCCCCATTTGCAGTTCCAGAGATTCCATCATTACTGAAACTCCAGAATATTAGAGCTGGAAGAGCCCTTTGAAATAATATATTCCAAGCTCCCTTTTCAACAGAGGAGGAGAATGAAGTCCAGAGGTAGGAAAGGCCTGACCCAAGTCAAGTTTTCCACATCTAGATCTTTAGGCTTTCTATCAGAGACTTTCTCCACTGAGCTACACTGCCCCTCAAGGTCTCATTCCTTCTAAGTTTGGCAGGCAAGTGTCCCAATGGACAAATCTAAAGCACAGACACCCTCTCCTTATCCCTCTTCTTCTTTATTGCCCAACAGGGTTTTCAGCTCCAGGAATCCCTCCAAGAATTAATCCAGACTTCTCCTAACTGTCCTCTAGTTTTTGTCTTGGGACAAGGGCACAGATAGCAACCTCCCTTCACTGGACTCCCTTGATGCCCTCTCCCCATTCCATCCTTCTGCTCTCTGGGCCTCACCTGATCTGAAGGCGTGAGCAGTCTGGGGCAGTTGGTTCAGGCTCTGGCTCGTCTGCTCAAGAAGGGGGAGACAGGCCCTGGGATGCCCAACTTTATAAATTCTTGAGCCCCACCCAGATGGAGGGGGGTGGCTAGGAAGAGAGACAATTGTAAGAGCCCAGTTTATGGGCAATGACGCCTTTAGCAGAAGGGGGGCAGGGTGGGCCAGCCATAATGAGCGTTTATGAGGCTGGCGCTTTTGTTCCGCGTCCCCAGTTAGGGATCATTCCACCAAAGGCCACTCCAGTCCACCCCAGAGCCTGGAGCAATGATGAGACTATAGGGCTGGAGCTTAGAACTCAGGGGGAGTGAGTCAAGCACCCAAAACCAGGAGTCCCCAGATGCAGAGTTTCTCAGTCTTCAGAGTATCTCATTCAGCCCCCACCCCTACAGGAGTCCTCTATATCATCCCCAAGAGGTAGCCAGACAATCTCCTACTTGAACACTTCTAAGGAAAAGAGCTCATTACCAACAAGGCAGCTCACTCATTTTGGGGACAACTCTAATTGTGAGAAAGTCAGTGAGGAAGTTTAAAAAAAACACATTTATTAAGGTCCACCTATGTGCTTCTGGGGATACAAAGGCAAAACATGGTCCCTGCCTGCCCTCAAGGAGCTCCCAGTCTGATGAGGGAGACATGCCAACAATTATAGACCAGTAAGATATAGACAGAATGAAATGGAATGAAGAATGAGCAAGGGCATCCATACATGAAGGCTATTCAAGACCTGATGTAGAATCTCCAACAACTGGTTTTCCAGCCTTCAATTACAGGGCAGTTATGTGGTGCAGTGGATAGAGTGCTGGGCTCAGAGTCAGGAAGATAGGAATTCAAATCCAGCTTCAGACCCTTACTAACTGTGTGACCCTGGGCAATTCCTTTAATCCAATTTGCCTCATTTTCCTCATTTGTAAAATGAGGTAGAGAAGGACATAGCAAATCACTCATGGATTTTTGCCCAGAAAACCCTAAATGGAGTCACAAAGAGTTAGACACAACAGAAATGAATGAAGAACAATTATGGTGCCTCCAGAATTTGACCTCCATTAAACTAAAATATGTCTCCCCACAGATTCCCCCTGTCCACCCCAAACTCCCTGCATACTGTCCTAGAGACCAAGGGCTAGACCTCTAAAGATCTAGATCTAAAATGGTCACCCAGTCAATCAGTTGGTCAAGGATTTATGAACTGCTTACTCTGTATCAGGACAGTTGTGAGCAGTGGGAACAGAAATGCAACCTGTCAAGGACTATGTTCTAGAGGGGAACACTGCATATAAACAACTAGGTAGGCATATGCATAAGAAATACTGAAGAGCTGGGAGGTGATCTCAGAAAGGCATGCATGTATCAACAGGTCAGTGGGTGGGGAGGGGCAAGAAAGGCTTTTTTGGGGGGGAAAGATGGGGTTGGAGCTAAGTCATGGAGGAAGCCATGGAACCTAAGAGCTGAAAAGGGATGAGCAACCATGGAATTGTGAGGCCATTTGGACAAGTCTAAACTTTGCCACTTAATAAAATCATCATGTGCTAGAAGATGGCCATTAGGTCCCCCCCCCAAAGGCCTGTTTTCTAGGTTCCTCTCTATCCTTGTTGTATTCTTCCAGGTCACTGCTTTGGTCACTGGGGTTAGGTTTAGAGATCCAGTTAGGGTTGGAATGAGGGATAGGGTCTGTCTTCTCATCATTGACAGCCCTCACTCCACCAGATTAGCTTATTTCTTCTTCCCAATTCATGGGATTCTTTCCTGTTCACATATTTTCATTTCTTCATTGAAGGTTCACTCAATGCCCCCTAGACCTTCCTCTGGTTCTCACATCATTCATAGATGAATTGTGTCAAATGTAACCTGCTCATCACTTGAGCTGGGAGGTGATCTCAGAGAGGCATGCATGTATCAACAGGTCAGTGGGTGGGGAGGGGCAAGAAAGGCTTTTTTGGGGGGGAAAGATGGGGTTGGAGCTAAGTCATGGAGGAAGCCATGGAACCTAAGAGCTGAAAAGGGATGAGCAACCATGGAATTGTGAGGCCATTTGGACAAGTCTAAACTTTGCCACTTAATAAAATCATCATGTGCTAGAAGATGGCCATTAGGTCCCCCCCCAAAGGCCTGTTTTCTAGGTTCCTCTCTATCCTTGTTGTATTCTTCCAGGTCACTGCTTTGGTCACTGGGGTTAGGTTTAGAGATCCAGTTAGGGTTGGAATGAGGGATAGGGTCTGTCTTCTCATCATTGACAGCCCTCACTCCACCAGATTAGCTTATTTCTTCTTCCCAGTTCATGGGATTCTTTCCTGTTCACATATTTTCATTTCTTCATTGAAGATTCACCCAATGCCCCCTAGACCTTCCTCTGGTTCTCACATCATTCATAGGTGAATTGTGTCAAATGTAACCTGTTCATCACTTTCACTCACAACATGGCCAACCCACCTGGTTTTCAGGTCACACCTATCCCCAGTAATTTTTATTAAACTTTTATTATATGTCTCCCATGCAAGTCACTGGTGACAATGTGCCTTGAGCCTGTTTATACCTGCCATGTTTCTATTGTCCTTTGTGTAACCTGAAATTTTGGTCCTTCTGAAATACTAGTGGGATGTGATTCCCAGGCATTTAGCATCACCATGAAAATACTGAAGTATATCAATGGACCCATCATCTCACTTATGCACATATTCCCTCATAAAACCCACCCATGCCTGATTATCCTATCCTACACTTGCCAATAGTGAGGTACAGTAATTAAGATGTTAGACTTAGAGTCTGGAAGAACTAAATTCAAATCCTACTTCAGACACTTACTAGTTCTGTTTCCCTGGACATGTCATTTCATCTCTCCGCTTAAGTTTCCTCATCTATAAAATGAAAAAAGTAGATTTGATAACTTCTAAGGTCCTTCTAGTTCTTTTTTTCTTAAAACCCTCACCTTCCATCTTGGAGTAAATACTGTGTATTGGCTCCAAGGCAGAAGATCGATAAGGGCTAGGCAATGGGGGTTAAGTGACTTGTCCAGGGTCACAAAGCTAGGAAGTATCTCAGGCCAGATTTGAACCTAGGACCTATCATCTCTAGGCCTAGTTCTCAATCCACTGAGCCACCCAGCTACTCCCCCTTCTAGTTCTTAATCTATTACTCTATTACTTTACCAAAGGGAGTCCACCTATATCATTGAGGTCTTCCCTTATTTCCTCTTGATCATGAGTATACCAATGGACCATTGGTTACTCCTCCTTCTCCCAACATGAATAGCACACCTATTTATTCTAAAATACATTTTTTGTTGGCATCTTCCCCCCATCCCAATTTTCAGTGGTTTCTCTATGAACCTATTCCATTATGGACCTTTCTGCAGATTTCTGGCTTGAACTTTTTCCCATTCTTTGAAGTCCATAGCATATCCTGGATTTCAGCTAGCCCTGTAATGCCTCTTGGTGACATCCTTGAGGGCATCCCTGAATCTTCAAAAGTGCCACTTCTAGCCTCTGTACTTTATGGTCTACTTTCTTCCTCTTCTTCACTGCCCAATTGTGAGGGAGGGGTTGGAGAATGCTCTGGAATTCTAGGATTTGTGGTTCAGAAGGATAAACAGTCCCTTGTAATCTTTGAGATCCTGACAGAAGCTTACACTATCTTGATTTTTGAACCATAAAGGAAGAGAGAGAAGCTAAGTTGCTGGTGACTCGCTTTTTTATATATCCACAGAGTCATCAGTTCCTCTGGCTCAGTAGCCATTTAGGAGACATCTACAGTGCAAGCCCTTTAGCAGAGTTATACAGAACTAGAAGCCTGTGGGTGATATCTGCTTATAATCCACTAAACTCATGTTACAACATTGATTGGGCTGCATGCCATTCATTGTCTTTTCTGCCACCTAATTTTCCATCCACATTGTTTGTAAATGTGGATGGTTAAAAAGTTTCATTTATTAATTTCTATAAGATTTTCAAGCTCTACAGATACATTACCTCAACATATCCTTGTAGTACCCCATTAGGTAAAGGTTTTGTTTCTGTTTTGTTTCATTTTGTTTGGTCTAGTTCTTTGATTTCATGAGCATAAGGAGCACATGGTGTAGAAAGTCACTCCACTGGTGTAAATCAGTGATATGTGACCAGCAAGTTTTAGAGACTTGCCTAGGAATAGTAAGAGGTTAAATGGCTTGCTCATCCTTACTCAGCTGGTGTTGGAGTTCCAATTAGAGGAAGGACTAGAATTTGGGGTTTTCTAACTAAAATCAACCTTCCACTCACCATATCTCAGTTTTGTAAATGAGGAAACTGAGGCTCAGAGGGGTTACACAGTCTCACAGCTTGTTGTTCAATCATGTTTCAGTCATCTTTGAAACCCCATTTTGAGGTTTTCTTGGCAAAGATACTGGGGTGGTCTGCCATTTCCTTCTCCAGCTTGTTTTACAAATGAAGAAACTGAGGTAAACAGAGTAAGTACCTAAGTTCACATAGCTAATGTCTGAGGTCAGATTTGAACTCATGAAGATGAGTCTTCCTGACTCTAGGCCTGATACTCTCTCTATCCAAAATGCCACCTAGCTGCCCAGCACAATAGTCCCAGTGGTTATCTTGCTTGGTCCCGGTTAGTCCCTTGTTGTCCCAGGAATCTTTATCTGTCCCTGCCTCTTCACAACTTCCCTCCTCTCCAACTGATCTAGCATTCATCTCCTATTCTATACTTTCAAAGTAGCTGTGAGTGATCAATCCCACCACTTACTTATTTTTTAAATAATATTTTATTTTTTCCTCAATTGCATGTAAAAACAATTTACCTTCATTTTTTAAAACTTTGAACCAAATTTTCTCCTTCCCTCCTTCCTGTCCTCCTACCCACTCCTTCCTGAGATGGCAGACAAGCTGATGTAGATTTGACACGTGCAATAACATAAAACATTTTTCTATTAGTCCTTTTGCGGAAGAGAACTAGAACAAAAAAATTCTTTATTTTGAAATATGTTTTGATTTGTATTCAGACTCCATGAGTTCTTTCTCTGGAGGAGGAAGGTATTTTTCATCATGAGTCCTTGGGGATTGTCTTGGCCTGCTATACTACTAAGATTAGCAAATCATTCACAATTGTTCATCACACAATATTGTTGTTACTATGTACAATGTTGTTCTGGTTCTGCTCACTTCACTCTGCATCAGTTCATGTAAGTCTTTCCAGGTTTTTCCAAAATTACCCTTCTCATCATTTTTATAGCATAATAGTGTTCCATTACACTCATATACCCTGACTTGTAATTCAACCATTCCCCAAGTAATGGACATCCCTTCAATTTCCAATTTTTTACTATTGAAGGAGGAGCTGTTATAAATATTTTGTACAGGTATGCATTTTTCCTTCTTTTTACCTCTTTGGGATACAGACCGTGTAGTGGTATTGCTGAATCAAAGGACATGTACCATTTTAGAGCCCTTTGGGTATAGTTCCAAATTGCTCTCTAGAATGCCTACCACCCAATTATTATAATCATCTTCAAATTGATCTCTCACCCTTCCAGTCCTCATTGCTGCCAGGATCCTTAACCTTCTTGTCATGACCTCATCATTCTATTCACAAACTATCACTGGCTTTCCATTGCCTATCAAAGAAAATGATAGCTCCTGATTTGGACTTCAAGCAATTCCATGGTGTAGTTTTAGCCTCCATATAGGTCTGCCCTTATCTCATTCTAATTGCCTTTATGTCTGCTGTAGTCTAGGCCAGGAATTCGTGGTCTTTTATCTTATTTTAATAGGTAAGCATGTTCTCTCTCACCTTCAATTTTTCACAGACCTTTGTCTGGATCTCTTGACCCTGCCCTTATCACTTTCTACATCATAGCATAATCATTTGTGACTCCATGCCATGTCTCCTTGTGAGACTATAAACTTCATGAGGACAGAAACTGGGACATTTTCATCTTTTTTGTTTTTCCTTTTCCCTGATATATAGGATCTTGCACATATGAGATAATAAATATATATTGAACTGAGAAATTAAGTTTTTTGTCCTATAGAAGAATTAACTTGTCTCAGAAGAACACAAGAAGGACTGCAATAACTGATGACTCCCTAACTGGAAGCTTCATCAGTTCTAAGAGCATCCCTCTTCCAAAAAGGCAGATGGAAGACTGTGAAGATCCATTATCCCAGAATGAGCACTTATTGATCCAAGAAGCCTCATGACTACCAGATGGTAACCTCATCTATCTTAGGGAGAAGCCTCATTTTTGTCAATGGTTCTCTTTTGTACCAACAGGCCCCTCATCCATGTCAAGTAGAAGAAAGAATCCTTGGGTATCCCTAGAGGAAGCTTCATCAAGATCAAGAGAAATCTTTATTCATCTTAAGTAAAAGAGTGTGAGACTTCAGGAACCATTACTCCAAAGAAGAACTATTATCCCACAATGAACATTTATTGGTTCTAAGAAGTCTCATCCCTACCCTATAAGATTCCTTCATCTGTCTCATTGGTACCAGTGGTTGCCAGTAGTTGTTCCCTCTATGGACTGTGTAGCTCCCAGATGAAATATTTATTGTTTTCAGGATAAATCTCCACTGGTCTTCCTTGGTCCTCCAGAGGAAAACCTCAGCTGTCTTAGGATAAATCTTCTTCATTCCTAGAGGAGAGGAAGCCTCATCAGCCCCAGGTACAAACCAGTGTCATCCATGTCATCCAAAAAGTCATCCATGCAACAACTCTCCCAGGTTGTAGATTTTGTTCTTATTCCCTTTCCTAGGATATCTCTGCCAGGGAATACTCCTCACTCCTCTTCAGGCCAACGTTGAGATTAGTGTTGACAAGGGAGGTCATGGAAGATAGCCAAGCAATGATCCAGATGTTCAGATGCCTTCCTTGTCCAGAAGAACTTTAGGTTCATAATTAGGGAGTTGAAAAGAACTTCAGAGGCCATCAAGTTGGAGTTGGGAAAATAGATGAGAAGGAGACTGCCCATTAGGTTCCTGAATGGAGACATCTCCTCCTAATTCTTTACTGGCTCCCCTTTTCTTAGTATTGTCCCCCAGGTGGCACTAGTGATCACCTAGGGTCAAAGGGAAGGTCAATAATGAAGGCTCTAGGTGGCTTAGTGGATTGAGAGTCAGGCCTAGAAATGGGAGGTCCTAGGTTCAAGTCTGGCCTCAGACACTTCCCAGCTATGTGACCCTGGGCAAGTCACTTAACCCCCATTGCCTAGTTCTTACCACAATTCTGCCTTGGAACCAGTACATAGTGTTAATTCTAAAACAGAAGGTAAGGGTTGAGAAAAGAATGCATAATCTTTGACAGGGATTTGCTGGTTAAATGACTTAATTCCTTAGTCTCCTTAATCTTCAAATAGAGTAAAATTTGGGGAAGGCTATACAAATACCTGGTTACCTGTAGGGAACAGTGACTAGAGGGTCAGATCCTTGGTCCTGAGGAGACAAGAGTTGGGGATCTAATTGACTTATGTCCCTGAGCTATATAGAAATGGGGATGCCTAGATCTCTGAGGCAATAGGGAATAAAGGCTGGAAACCTGAGACCTAAACTCCTGGGACTCTGAATAGGATATAGGTTAGGGACCTACATGCCAGAGTCCTCTTTAATTTAAGAGTTGTTTTTGATGGTGTCTTCAATCCATTTTTCGAAGACGTAGAGGTTGGTGTAGACCCCAGGCTTGTTGGGCTGTCCACAGGGAACATCCCCCCAGGATACCAGGCCCTGAAGATATCCATTGCAGACCACAGGGCCCCCTGAATCACCCTGGGAAGAGAAAACAAGGAAAAGAAAAAGTGAAGAGATAGAGAGAGACACAAAGATAAAGAGTTGGAGACAGCAAGAAATAGACAAAGAAAGAGAGAAAGGAAGATAGGAAGAGACGCACAGAGAGGGAGCCAGAGTAGAGAAAAATAATGAGAGATGAAGACAGAAAAAAAGAGATAAATACAGATGGAAAGAGTTCTTTAGGAACAACCCCCTCCAGACTTTTCTAACCATTTTACTCTTTAATTTCTCCCATTCTCTGCATCTAATCCCTCTCTGTTTTTCCCTCCCTCCCTCCCTCGCTCTCTGTATGTCTCTCTCTCTGTCTCTGTCTGTCTGTCTGTCTCTCCCTCTCTCTCCCCCTTCTATCCTCCTCCATTTCTGTCTTTCTGCTTCTATGTCTCTGACTCTGTTTCTCTCTCTCCCCTCCCTCTATCCTCCTCCCCCTCTCTGACTCTCTGACTGTCTCTCCAATCAGTCCAGTCTGTCTGTCTCTCCCTCTCTCCATTCTCTTTACCTCCATTTCACTGTCTTCCAGTCTTTCTCCCAGTCTTCCTTCCTCTCCCTCCTCCCTTGCCTCTCTCTGTAGTTTTCAACAGCCTTATTTCTCAGGTCGGCTGACATTCAAAGGTCTGGCTTACCTGGCAGGAGTCCTTGCCCACTTCATCTCCGGCACAGAACATGGTAGAATCAATCGCCCCGGGGTAGGCCCTCTGGCAGGCCTCATGAGACATGATCGTGATGTTAAGACATTGCAGAACCTGGGGATAGTGGACTGTGATACCAAATAATGAAGTCAGAGATTCCGACTGGGATAACAATTCCCACAAGACCAGAGTTCATAAAGCTGGAAGAGTCTGGAGAGCGCTCAGATCAATCCAAGGACTTCTTGTTAGGAGGGAGGGAGGGGATGGTGAAGATGAGGAAAAAGGCCCAAAGGAGGTTGAGGTTCTCACCTAAGAACACATGGCTACTAAGGAAGAATTTGAACTCAGTTCCTGGAACTCCAACTTCCACCCCCTTTCCAGGTAGCTAGGGAATAGGGTCAATGAGAAACAGACCTGAAGATGGACAAAGACTAGCCCAAGGGGTTGGGGGAAAGAAGGTGCAAGATGTATAGACAAAGACAGAGAGTAACAGTGAGAGCTTGAAGCACAGGACTTACCTTGAGGGCTACTGGTGGTTCCCCAGCCTGAAACAAGGCACTGGGTACCAGGTCTTGGGGGCTGAGTTGAGATCTTGATGGTTTTGATGCTTGGTGTCATGGAGACCCTTCCGTTCAATTTAATTAACATGAGATCATTAGAGTGAGCTGGCCGGGTATATTTGGGGTGAGGAAAGGACTTGACGCCACGGAGAATCCTCTGACCCGGATCGATCCCTTGGAGATGATACCGGCCCAGACGAACAGAGTAGGCTCTGCAGAAGATGGTAAAGAGGTCACTCCTGCGTTAACCCCAGCCCTGTTTTCAATGCCAGCCCTATAGATGCCCATGGAGAATCCTTAAAGACTTAGAGTTGGGTTCTATTTCCATGTCTACAAAATGAAGGTGTCGAACTATCGGACTCCTAGAGGCCTTCTGGGTTCTACATCCCATCTGGTGCCTGGGGCCTGTCTAGGTGGAGAAGTTCCAGAGACAGTTGGAGAAGTGGGTCCAAAGAACATGTGAGCTCCAGATTTGAGGGACAGGGCACTTTAGTAGCCTTGCAGTCAGGAAGAACTGGGTTCAAGTCATTCCTCAGAAAGATGCTCATGCTAAAATATCTGCTTGTAAATTTGAGACTCTAGTTATGTAATGAGGGGCAAGTCATCATCTCACTGAGCCTCAGTTTTCTCACCTAGAAAAATGAGGTTGATAATACCTGAATATGTACCTCCCAGGATTGTGAGGCTCAAATGAGGAGGGAAGAGGAGGGAAATGGAATAAGCTTTTTTATACTACTTTCTACAAGATGTTTTTACCAATATTATCTCATTTGATTCTCTCGACAATCCTGGAAGGTTTCTAGTTGTATTATTATCTCCATTTTAGAGCTGAGGGAATTGATGCAATCAGATGGTATGTGACTTGCCCAGGATCACACAGCTAGTGCTTGAGTACAGATTTGAACTCAGGTTTTTCTACCTCTTAGTGATAACAATATTAGTGATATATAACAGAACATCTAGCCCAGGATTTTATAAACAGTTTCTTGTCTTAATCTAGGATGTCAGAATTTATATATGAAGATATGGAGATTTAAAGAATGGAGGTGACTTGGCCAAAGTCATCCAGCTAGAACATGTCTGGGGTGGGATTGGAATTTAATACTTCCTAACTCCAAGTCTGGAACTCTATCCACTAATTCATAGTGCATCTGAGTTATTATCTAGTGTCAGAGTTGGAATTTGAACCCAAGCTTTGCTGACTCGGGGTTCACTACTTTCAGGGATAAGTATATTCATCCCTTCTCCCTCCCCACCATCTTCATTCCATCCCTCCTCTTCCTTTCTGTTCTCTCCTCTTTTTCTTGATCACCCCCTTCCCTCCCTCTCCACTGATTATTCTCCTTAGCACCTCTCCTCTCCCCCTTTCCTTCACTCCCCCTCCTCATCTTCATTCCAGTTCCTCTCCCCTCCCCTCCCTTTCCCATCCCCATCTCTCCTCTCCCCCTCCTTACTTACGGTTTCTGGCAGTGCGCAGCAGTGAGCACCCATTGTGGATGGACCAGCACTGCCCCACAATAGAGTCTGTTTGGTCGCAGAAACAGAGCTGCCTGCCATGGTTGGGTTTGGGGTTGACAGTCTTTGCCATTTAGTATTCGGTCATTTTCCTGGCGGGTCTCCCCCTGAGAAAGGCTCCCAGCCTCCTGTCGAGTCCCAGTCTCTGGATGAGTTCCAGCCGCCTGGCGAGTCCCATACTCCTGGCAAGCCTGGTTCTGGCCTGGGGGGTGGGATGAGGATTCTTGGTAGGAGGAAGTAGGGTCAAGACTTGGAGTGGGGTCTGAGGTCAAGAAATGGAGCTTGGAGTATAGGATTTGGGATGTGGTTTGATAGGGAAGGTTGACAGGGAGCAGGAAATAGCTTTGGGGCTTTTGATTCATTGAGTTGAGTCTAAATAATGAGACTCTACCTCCTCTCCCCAATCATCCTCATGTATTCCATCTCACTTCTCCCCTCCACTGCCAGCTTCATTAGAAACAACTGTGTTCATTCAAAGTCTTTTCATCTGGCTTCTCTCCATCACCACCACTCTCTGAAACTGTTTTTTTCAAGATGGTCAAGGACATTTTCATTGTCAAGTTTACTGAACTTTTGTTCAGTATTTGTTTTCCATGATTTCTCTGGAACTGCTAATACAATTAACTGCCACAGAAACTCTAGACCCTTTTGGCTCTCCTCCTGCTCTCCCCTTCTTGGTCTCCTTTCATGGTCCTTCTTTCCAAATAACTATTTCCTCAAAACCCATCTTTGTTTTCTCTCCTCTACCTCCCTTCCTCCTTCTCTTCTCTTCTCATCTCTTCTCTTCTCCTTCTTCTCCATTCCCTCTTCCTCTTCCTCCTCATTATTCTCCTCCTCCTCTTCTTCTTCCTCCTCCTCCTCCTCTTCTACTTCCTTCTCCTATCTCCCTTTCTCTTCCTTCCATTCCCTCCCTCCCTCTCTCTCTCATTCTCTCTCTGACTCTGTCTCTTTCTCCTACCTTCTCCTCTATAGTTCTCTCTCTTTTCTCTGCCTTGACAATCTCACTTGAAATCACTCTCTCTGTGCATATAATAATTGCCATATAATATCTCATTTGCTCAATGAAGAAGCCTTGAATAAATCATAAGATCACAAATCTTGAGCTGGAAGGGACTGTCTAGTCTAAAGTCATTTTGCAGATGAGGAAAAAACAGACACATGAGAAACCTTGCCCTGAGTCACTCAAATAGCAGAGAATGGATAAGGCTCAAACTAAGGTCCTCTGATGCCAAATCCAACATCCTTTCCAATGTATAATACTTCTTCTGTTGAATATTATGGGATTTATGATCTAACACACACACACACACACACACACTTTATAGACCAGAAAATTTTGGCTTACCCGGGGTCACATCCAGTAAGTCTTCAGGTGGGCTTTGAACCTTCACCTTCCAGACACCACAGTGAATATTCACCCTTATATATTCTCCTACCTCCCAGATCCATAATTATCCAAGTATAAACCATTTTTTGAACTAGATGGTGAAAGTGGATAGAGCACCCGACCTGGAGTCAGGAAAATCTGAGGTCAAATCTGGCCTCAAACATTTACTAGCTGCGTGACCCTAGAAAAGTCACTTCACCTCTATATGCCTCAGTTTCTTTAACTGTAAAATTGAAGAAATAACACCTCAGTCGGGGGTGTTTTGAGAATCAAATGAGATCACATTTGTAAATGTTTGGCAATTATAATATATATACATATATGTATATATTCATATAAATGCTAGCTATTAGTGGTTTTTGTTATCATCATTGTTGTTGCTATTCTAAATTCCAGATTCATATCTCCACCATTTATAGGATGCTTCCATTTGAACATCTAACATGAATCTAATCATATTTAGTGTTAACAAGAGCTGTTTAGCTGTGTAGTAGTCCACATTCTTCAGTTTATGAATAAGGAAACAGGAAAGAAAAAGAAAGAAAAAAGAAAGAAAAAGAAAGAAAGAAGAAAGAAAGAAAGAAAGAAAGAAAGAAAGAAAGAAAGAAAGAAAGAAAGAAAGAAAGAAAGAAAGAAAGAAAGA